>NC_064874.1:7215000-7230000 GCF_943734745.1 Anopheles darlingi | reverse complement strand
GCACGAGTGTCGATGTTGTGTCCGGCTTCAGAACCCATGCCCATGTGTGCCCAGCCGAATTCGCGGAACTGAAAGCCGGACGGGTCTCCTACCAAATCGAATAATTTATTAGAGAAATTGTTAATCAAATGTGATATATCTTTACGTTGAATACTAAAATACTACCGACGACACATAGATACGCACGTTATACCGTACGCTTTCTGTACTTTAACGGCGAAAGTGTACTGCACACGTGACACACAACAGCTTATAGATTGTAAAGCCATTGTTAAGAATACACTTCTCTTAACACAGACAACCGATAAGTCGTAGGATTAGGTACACCATTGCACGAGTGTGTAGGGTCAAGTGTAAATAGCATCCAAGTAAATAGCATGGGACTGAGCACAGCACAGTGAGTTCCTGTGAGCGTGTTCTCTAGATGAATTCAAAACAAATGGGAAACAGATCCGGTTTCATTAGATAGTGGAATTTCCCAGCCCAGAACCCTGTACATCCGGTTTGTCCGCCTCCTCTCATCTGTATTAAGAACAGCGCATCCTTTTCACCATCAGCATCAGCATTAGGTACTGTGATCACAAGGCACAGGATGGAATGCTAAACATGAAAAATCAAAACGGTAACCAGATGGCGCGAGAATAGGAGAATGTATGTATTAATGTTTTAAACAATTGGCGATAGCGAAGGTTTCCCAAGGTTATTGATGCGATAGGTAGACATAGGGAGCGGCTGTCACAATAACCTGCAAGTAGGGTAAGGATAATGGCCGCGGTGCTTTTGTGAAAGAAAAAGAAATGATACTAACAAACCAGAACACGCGTGAAGTGATTTGTATTCTACTCAGAAATAGATAGATAATCAATTTACCTTAAGCAGCCTTGACTTTGATTTATTGATTTGATATTTCGATCTTCTTACATTTATTTTTATTATTTCAATACTTGGTTATTACTTATTAGTTATCTAGATAAACTACCGACTATTTGTTGTTTAATACTATTGGCAGCGCATGTAAACGCGGTACATTACTTTACGTGACGTTTTCGCTCATTGAAATTGATCCACAGCCCATCACGCGCCTCCAGCGAGTCGGGTGATTCGATCAATTTAAGTGGTTCTTCCGTCCGATCGCCGGGAGTCACTTTGAACTGTACTAGGAGTGCCACCAGCGTCATCTTTACTACCATCCTTACAAATTCTTGTCCCACGCAACCGCGTCCAATACCGAAGGGAATGTACATTTGTTCGCTGGTCGCTATTTTCGCAGTTGCAGTTTCACCACTTCCTTCCAGAAACCGGCCAGGATCGAAACGGTTCGGTTCGGGAAAATACTCAGGATTCCGGTGCAGTGACCACACGGACACGTATAGCTTATCACCAACCCTCATTGGTATGGCAGGTCGTTCGCCATCCGCCGAAGCCGCTACCAGGTACGGTTTGGTGCATTCGCGCACCAGCAATGGTGTAGGAGGCCACTTTCGAAGCGTTTCCTGGACAACAGCATCGAGCAATGGCAGCGAACGAAGTGAATTGTATCCCGCCTTAGCCGGTACACGTTCCAGCTCTCGCTGCAACGCAGACTGTAACGCGTCGTCCCGCGCCAGCTCGTACAGTGCAAAGGAAAGTAATGTTACAGCCGATTCGAATCCTTTCGTAAAGAAGGTCACACACTGGGCGGTAAGCTGCTCATCACTAAGTCGATTATCCGTTTCTTTCACGTTTCTATCGCTTAGCAACCGAGCAACCGTGTTGGTTTTGAGATCGCCGTCCGCGTTCTGTGCTGAAATTGCTTGTTTGAACTGTTTAAGAAGGATTTCGATGTCTTGCTGTTCCATCAACTGTACGCCAGCCGCACGCATCAGTCCGGGCATTAGATAGAAAGCCATCGTTTTAATGGTCTGCACCGGGTTGGTTCCATACGCCAAACTGTTAGCTACGCTCAAGAAGCTATCATCGTTGCTGAGGTCAGTTGTATCGAACGTGTTCAACTGTTTGCCGAAGGTACAGCCAGCGTGCACGTTCATGATGTGCTTGCGAAAGACGCTCTTCAATTCCAGCTGCTCGTTACCGCGGGACACGATGAACTCGATCAACTGTGTGCAACAGTTCTCTATAGTTCCTGTGAGCCCTTCGAGATTGGATGTCGTTTTCAAGACGGGCGACAAAACCGCTAACAGATTGGTCGCTTCCTTCGTGTTCTTCACAAGATGTAGCTGACTGCCGAGGAACCGATCCTTGTCGGCATCGAGAAAGTAGCCGTAGCTTTCGAAGTGCCCTGCACTCCCGTTCTGCGGCAGGACACGCCTAATGATGGCCGGATCGCGCACATAGATCGCCGGCGACATGTAGCTGTAGAATCCAAAAATGCTGAAAAACGGAATTGAGTTCATCAGTATACACGTCGTCGAGTGGCCGGCGTCGAAGGCGTTTTCCATTACTCGGATTGGGCAAACTTCACGGAAAGTTCCTGGATCTTTTGCACCGTCGTCAGCTTACCGCTGAGCACGTCGCTAAGGTTACCGTACAGCAGGTGGGGCTTTTCATGTACGATACCCAACCGACGAAAGTAGGCCAGATGGCGGGTAAGCAGTTTGTAGGTGAAAAAGCCCACCAGCATCACGAGGATGAAGGTGAACCAGTAAAGGTCTGCTTGGTCCATTTTCGAATTTACGGTTCCCGATTCCACAGGTAAAAAACTGTTCAACTCCTTCTCCGGTGAAACTCCGCTGATCAGCTGATGCCGCCGCCGGAATTGTGCAAACCAGAGAAACGTCAAGGCATGTTGCGAGGGGCGCAACCTTATATGGCCATAATTCAAATTAAAGTGCCTGCGTCTTTACAGTGGACCCCTTATTAGGCTTTATTGAACTTACTAACGAATTACTATGTTACAGAGAATTTACTACTACTTACGGTAGGTAAACGGACTCAGGATGTTTTACCGAACCAGTTCGAGAACAGTTGATGGAATTCACTCGATGCCTTTCGCATGAAGCTAACGACCGTCCGGATAACGTAGGCTCCGGGTCTGCTACCATCACCCACATCTTCACCTTCGTGTGCTTCGGCTGTGGCTGCATGATGATCCTCTTCGTTACCACTCTGTGCCGTACTGGCCCGAGGCACCAACGGTAACAGTTCCGGTTCGACGTAATTCTCACGCGACTCAATCGATGGAACCTCCTTCCGTTGGATCATGTTCGAACGTTCCCGGGACTCCCAGGACTGTGGGATGTGGAGCAGCACGTTACGCTTGACGCGCTCCGCCGGTTCAGCATCCTCCTGGTCCGTCGGTTTGTCGATCCGTTCGCTCGCATCGTTCTCGTCCGGACCGAGCTCTTCGATCGCTTCGAGTAGCAGATCGAACATTTCCGCAAACTTTTGCTGCAGCTTGGCGTTCGTGCGGAAGAAATCCTCCAACCGTTCAATGTCCTGTTCCACCTCGGCTTCATCGATGGGTCCTGAGTCATCTACATTGGAGCGTTTGAAGCGTGGCCTCACTTCCGTCACTTCGGCCGACGCGGACCCCTCGGACTCCAGTGACCAGCTGTCCTGAAGACGCAGCAAATCCTGACGCTCCTCGCTGGTTTGTGGTGCCGGAGTGTAAAGCAGGATTGGTGGTTCCGACGTTACCGGTGGTGCTTGGGCCCGTATCGCGACAGGTTCCCGTGATTCTTCTCCCACCAGTTCCTCCGTCTCCGGTTCCAGATGATTCGATGAAACTGTTCCGTGGCCGCGACCTACTCCCTGCTGCTGCTGCTGCTGCAGCTTCTGCTCGTCTTCTATACTTTCACTCTCCTTCTCGGCTTCCCCTTCGCTGTCGTTGCTACGATTCGGCTTCTTCGGGGCTATGCTTGCATGGATCTCGCCATTATTTAAGGTGGATGCTTCGGTAGCCCTATCCGCTTCCTCATCTCGTACTCTCGAACTGTCTTTCACGATGCTCATGTACCGATCGATGCGCCTCGATTCTGCTCCGGACATGCCACGGTTATCGCGCTGCCGCTGGTGCTGACGACACCGGTGTTCGCATTCATCTTCTTCTGCATTATCCTCTTCCGGGTTGGTGTAACGACGGAAGTCACGTTGGCTCACGCTAATCCTACGTCTCGGTCCGACTGCACGATGCCGTAAGGGTCTGGATGGGGTCGATCGCAACCCAAACATTCCCAACCGTTCGACTGCAATTTTCTCCTCCAAATCCTCTGCCTCGTCGTGCTGCTGCTGCTGCTGCTCCTCTTCATTCTCCTCTTCCGTAACATAATCGACACCATCTTCACCATTGGGCGCCTTTGATATCACAAGATGAACGTCACCGAGCGGAAAACCTGACCGATGGCCTGTTGCTGCTGTTCCGGCGCTCTCATCGCTACCTTCACCAAACATCGGTGGCTCGTTGACTGCTTCCGCTAACGAGGATCGCTTGGTTTTCGGACTAGCCACTCTCGTCATCGGCATGCGCTTCACAATTCGTCGTTGATGGTGCATCTGTAGATGGCCTCCTCGTTTCGGTCGCTCACGCATCGATTCCCTCAGCGGGTACTTCATCTTGCGCAGGTTTCGCTTCTCCGATCGCTTCTCCTTCAGCCGAAGACGCCGCTGTTGACGCTTGTAGGCCTGCGTTTGGCGGGCACTACGCCTCTGCCCTTTGCGGCCTGGTGTCTCATCGAGTTGCTCTGTAGCCACCTTCTCCGCTGCTGCTGAATCCTCTGCTTTCGCTCCTTGTGGACCATGGCCGTTCGCGATTGCAACGCTTTGTGACGTGCCAGGGAAACGAAGAGGAAATCGCTTCTTATGCACCTTCGGGGTTTCTACTTCTCCTACCGCCCACCGCTTTCGCCGTTGCAGTGCCTCCAAGGGCACATTTTCGACGATATCACCAATCAAATCCTGCAGCAGGGCATCGGCCGAAGTGCGATCGTGATGATCTTCGAGTGAGGCTTCCCGGTATCTGCGCGATTGTTGTTCCTTCTTGTACCTCGCGGACGGGATATCGTGGTGACATTCGCGCACCTGCACACCAGGCAGTACCGCATATAGGATCGATTCGGGTGGCACGTAGAAACTGGATCCATTCCGGAACGATGTTGTGGCGTAGACAGGATGCAACCGTACCGGTGTACCATCGCTATCCTCCTGTGGGGTCCTATTGTTTATCATCGGCTGGCCGTGCTGCACGTTGATGAGGTACAGTTCAACCGGCGTGGAACCGGCACGTGTCTGGGACAACCTCAGTGTAACGTTGCTGGCTTCCAGTGCATCCTCATTCACGATGAATACCGTGAGAGCTCCGGTTGCGTTGCGGCTACGGCCACAGTACGCATACAGGGACGTCTGATCAGTTGCCGCTTGCTTGGATGTCTGCACGGAGAACACCTTTCGGCCAATCGTACGCTTGTGCAGCAGAGCAATCAAATAGGATAGCGTTGGCTTGCGGATGTCGTCCCGGTGAAGTGGCTTGAACACTACATTGACACCTCCACGTGCTGCCTCACCCAGAGTGCGAGCATACGCTAATCCTTCTCTCAGACAGGTATTAGAGCAACTGGGACTGCTGAGATCACTGTTTCCTGTCTTGCGTTTACTGTCGGATTCCTCGTCGATCAAATCGAGCCAAATCGGTGCTCGGCGCTGCCCCGAAAGACCACGCACACGGATATCGCGTAGCAGCGAGGTGGCGTTCCAAGCAGCACCGTCATCACTATTTAGTGTGCAGCTGTGTTAAGAACAGAAGGAGCATATTAGAGACGAGCCTTGTGTACATAGGATTCGGCAAGCGCTTACCTAGCAATGGTTACTGCGTCGACAAGTGTTTCAAGTTGTGCGTTGAAGTACTGGGCATCTTCCAGTGGCATCGACCGGACGTTCAGTTCACTAGCCACCACATCCCACTGCTGGTTTTGCTTCGCGAACGCCTGCACCATTGTCCGGAATGTGCGCAGATCCTCGACATACCTGGCACCATCCGTGATATCACCTGCAGTAGGAAAACCGTAGAAACCGGATCAGGTCATGTTGCAAGAGTACTGTACGTTAACCTCCACCATTCCCTTGCCTACCATTTCCGAGCTGCCACTTGCACTCGTTGATTCCCAGGCTGCTAGCGGCGGACAGAATCCGCAGCGCGTTCTTTGGCTTCCATCCCGGTGCACCTGTACCGTTCACGGGGTAGTCGAGCACGAAGATCGGCGAGAGGCCAGCACGCTGGGCCCATTCGTAGAACGCTTTCCAGGCGCTAGTCGTGATGTGTACCAGCCCATCGGTCTCGGGACCACCGATCACGCTCTGACCGCGGGTTGTTTGCAGATACAGCTGGCTAGAGTCGGCCACTACCTTCAGATAGGTTTGGCCAAGGGCTTTGGCCATCAGGAAGCTCGATTCGGTGATTGGGTTGTCGAGGCCATCGAAGATGTCCTGCGGTTTGGCGTAGAACCCGATGAACTCACTGTCCAGCACATTCACTGGTCGCTTCGTGTTGATGGTGACACTGAATTTTTGCACCAACCGCACATCGTTCCCGATAGCGGCACTAGGATGAGGTCCTTCCTCTTCAGCGATAACTTGCGACGACAGTAGCAGGAGCAGTAAACTGGCCAACAGCCCCCAGCGATGGCCGATTTTAACAGTAAGTGTTTCGTTCATTGCGCGACCTGTGTCGTGTTCCCGTGTTGAGCGCAATCCTACAACTGACCCTATCACTGCACCATACCTCAACGGGTAACCTCACCTGGGCCGGTTTCTTCAGAAAGACAATATACGCCATGGTGACCTCGCCGATCCGCCGTTCTTATTGTTAAGGTTTTGTTTTCCTCTACATTTGCAGTTCTCGCCAAAACGGTTGTTCTTCCTCGTTCCTCGCTAGGCGGGCACTGGTCGGTTAGCTGAAGCGACGCGTTGCCCGACGTTGCAGTGGTCAGCAAATAACTCTACTGGTCGGGCCCTGGCGCTCTTGGATTCGATGAATCATCAGGAATCATACTGTGCGCCCCGGTAACGCGAAAGTGCGAACGTCTGCTGCCCTCGTCTTCTGTCGCCGTAAAGTACTTCAATGTTGGTGAACAGTGGAAATGTTTTCCAACCACCAAGTTGTAACACCTATACTGTGGTAGCGGTTGATATCGGGGAGCATGGACATCGCAAAAAGTTATGTTAGGTAATCTGAATCGCACCGCGACTGTAAATTCGGCAGCGAAACGCACAGCTCAACTGTTTGCTCGTCATTGTTAGTATACACCTGAAGAGAGGAACATTCTGCTGACTGCTGACCGATGCGTGCGCTTAACGGTAAAAGGGAAATTGCTTGCTGTACCAGCCTAGAAGCCACTATCATTCTGTGACATGTAGGATTCTGTGATATGTAGGATAATTTACACAAAACTATTCGAATGTATGGGATTTCACATTTTAATTCCTTTAATTCCAATAACTTACTATAGCTTGCTTATTACTACATCATCGTCATCCATGTCGGTTGTCCAGCAATTTAAAACCTACTACTTGCTGTGTTAATCTAGGAAACTCAAGAATCGTCTTCGCTCCCACGCTCGCGACATGCAAATCACGCGGTAATCGTTCTTAATCAAATAGAACGAGGGTTTCAAAGATACTCATCTGGGGTTTACTTTTTCCCAAAAACCGTACTACCAATTTCTCACACAACGCTCAAGCTTATAAATTTAAATTTTTAAGCTCTGGACACGTGATCTCCGGACGGTTTTAAATCGACGAAACGCTGGAGTACATCGATTTTCTTCCATGGCAAATTTTGACTCGTCTTCCAAAAATCGATGAGAAGAGGGCTGAAGGCTGCCACACATAGCATGCGTAACTTGCAGCAGATGCGGCAGTTGCGTCGATAATTCCCATCAAAATGACAGATGGCTGCAGCTGCCACAAGTAACGCATGCTATGTGTGGGAGGCTTGATGTTCATTAATTAAGCCGAATCTCCTAGTTTACCTCTTTTACTGGGTCTTTACATTTTTTTGGGATCTTTACAATTAAGTTGAGGGTGGTTTACGATATTAATCATGTTGCTCTTTCGGCGGGCCTTAGTGATAGTGTTCACAGTAGCAATAACGGGCGGGTACTACGCGCGGGCGGAGAAAGCGTCCGATAAGTACACCAAAAAGGCAAACGTTTTGCCCGACTCGGAGATCTATGATCCGGACTTTCGCAACATCCAGCGGCCTTTCCGGATGGCAAAGTTGAATCTGGTTTGGACGAAAGCTCAACAGGTTAGTACCTTCTGCATTCGATTCCTCGTCCTTCTATGACCGATAATGACCGAATTTGTTTTCCCTTCTTGTAGCGGCTGACCGAACCGAAACTCAAATCGATCTACACCGAGCTGAAGCTGCACGATAAGGAAGAGATCACGTACAAGCAGCTCAAGGAGAAGGACAAAGATGGGCTTAAGGAGGCGCAGCTGCGGGATAAGCTAGTACGAATCATGAGCACCTACGGATTGCTGGAACACTTTGACGACACCCAGGATCCAGAAAAGTACAAGCACCACAAGGCGAACGGTGGCGGTGTAGGCAAGGATGCGTACAGGAACAAGAGCTTGTTTAAGGACAAGAAGCTGAACAAACTGTGGGACAAGGCGGAAGGGGCCGGCTTCACGAAGGAGGAGCTCGATGCGCTGCGGGAAGAGTTCGACCATCATCAGACGAAGATTGACGTTTACTATAATCTGCTCGAACAGTTAGGGGACACGGACAATCAGCCCGACGATGGGGCTCACCAGAACGCGATCAACGACGATGAACATGACCGGTACAACGAGATTGACCGTGCCGAAGAGCCAGAACCACAGGGCATCAACAAGCAACATGCGCACCTGCACAAATCTAATCAACTGCGCGAAAAGCACCGCGAAATCCGGGATAACTTTGATCGCTTGGAGCGCATCGCCGCGCAAGGACCGAAGAGCCAGGATTTCGTGGAACCGAAGGTACAGGGTTTGTGGCGAGTCGCGCTAGCCAGTGAGTTTAGTGCGGATGAGTTGGCCTCGTTAAAGGTGGAGCTGCTGCACTACGAAAGCCGGTTGCTCAAGCTGCGCCACATGCACGCCGAGCATGCACTCAGCCTCGAGAAGCACAAGCAAACCGATGCCAAGGCGGACACGCACAAGATGATGGAGGACAACATCAAGAAGCAGACGCGCAAGGTGGAGAAGATACAGGAGGAGGTCGAGCGACGAATTTTCAAACACTCCGAACTTTGAGCAACTGGTATGCGGCGCTATGATAAAAAAGCCATTTTAGGAACAAACCTTTTTTCTAAATAAAGAATGAATGTCGAGCCTCGCGACATTGCAAGAGAAATGTGTAATTACTATTTTTTATGTGTCGAAACAGATTCTTCTTTATACAAGACTTACCTATGAACGTACAATTAAGCACTAACGCTACTATGATGGGAAGAAGTACGCAGCATAGTAATCATGCATGGCGGTGGCAGTCATGCAGTCAAGCATACCCCGTTTGATTGCAACAGCCTATCTTGTGCAACGTTTTCTATGAAGTAACACCAGAATACTCACCTCTGCACAGCAGTGACGATACTTAGCCTCCTTTTTGCCAGCCCATTAAACCACAAACATCCAACCGATACAACAGAACACAGCGGAGCTTTTCTTTTCATCTGCTTCATTACTTATAATATTCCTTTTTCAGTTTTCATATTGGGTAGGCTCCAAATATAATATATAATTTATAGAATATGTTATAATAATAATAATTAATTATTCAATAATCAGTAATCTTGTATCATTGTAAGTGTTGCTTTGCGTTCTCGCCCACCACTAGAGCTGCTACCTTTCCTTTCCATTTATCTTTCAGATGTTTTCCAACAGGCGCGCACCTAGTGTGTTTAACATGTGAGTGGTACAGTATTTTTCGAAAAGCCATCCCCGTCCCATCTTTCGGTTGTGGGGGAGTTAGATGTCAGTGCGTGAAGTCTATGAACTACTGCATTACACGGCACGCGACGACAACACAGTAGCAGGCAGACGTTATCAGTGCACCACTACTTTTACCTTATAATGCTTTCTTACTACGAACGAATGGTACATCTCCATTCTTCTCATTGACTTCATTGTTTCTACAACATTTTTCCAGCTGTAGAATGATGCTTGGCAGCCTTATGCGGGCAGCTTTTCCGTACATTTCGTTTTGCGTATTTTCGTCATTTCTCATTTTTCAATCTACCATCACCGGTAACAAGCAGCAGCAGCAGAGAGGTTCGGATCGTATTCGGTGTTGAATATCAATCACGTGTGATCTGTTGTAAGCTGGGCTTTCATTTGCTACTATTTGAAATGACCGCAAACTTTCAACAAATCAGTCACATTTACACCTTAGCAAACCACCTCCCTTCTGCTTTCCTTCTCTACAGAAATCAAGTATAGACCCAGCTAGTAACAGTAGTTCAGCGACACAACGACTTTCACCACAAACCACTAGCGTCGAGTTTCTACAATGATAAGCTGATTGGCCTCGTCTGGTCTACAAAGCGGCGGCCAGAGACACTTCTATTTTAGTTGCTAATTTTTTGTTATAATGGTCGTGTTTTCTCACATCGACGTATCGGAGTGTGTCATTACTACTACAAGTAATAGCAAATCAGCTGCTAAGCTCTCCTCTACAAGCCCTTTACTAAAAGGCGCATATGACAGCGGTATTAAACGTGATTGCGAAGCTAATTCTGAATTTTCACTATTATTACTAGAGCCTGCCGTTCGGTGTTTATGTTACAACCCTTCTCTCCCCTCTGTTGCGCGCGCGCGCCTCTCGAGAGTACAGGCGTAGGTGTGTATTCATAATTTTGGCTTGTTCATTCTCTGAGCAAAAAAAAAAACTGTGGGTCTCCGGTAACAGCAGCATTCGGCACAATTGCGTCAATGGTGGTTGTTATAGGTATAGACCACAGGAGGATGTTCGGTCCTGCTGTTTTGAGAACAGAATTTGAATCAGTGAGTCTCTCTCGCGCCGTCTTTGTTGGATGATCCGTATGAAGGCTTTTGTGATAGCGGGAACTGACTGTGACGGAATAGTGCGGGATGTCTCATTCTCTAGTCCAAGCAGCGATGGTAGCTTATATCCCCCCTAATTCCTCTTTGTCTGGTTGTTCTGAACCTAACCACTGTGACGCTTAGCCAGATCCGATATAGCACAATCTTATAAATGAAAGTCGGTCTCCGGTAAGTGGAATTGTAAAAAAGCAAATATTAAAGCACTCATCAAAAGCACAGGTTTTGCTTGGCATCTCTCAAATATGCTCTGCTCTTTCTCTGCTTGCGAATTTTCGGTGAAAGTCACTCACCCCAAACGAGCGAAAATAAAAGAAAGTAGCAAAATAGTGTTAATCTTTTACCATACGATGGTTGTGTGTATTCATCAGTATTATCCTTAACCCAAAGAGACGTGCACAGAGTGGCGTGTTTGTGTCTTTTCTCCCTTCCCTCTTCCCAAAACTTTTTGCTTCTCCGCATGTTTTCCTTTATATGATTTGAACGCAAATTAAGTTCCGCGTCTCTTGCGATCGACGATTAATTGTGAGTAATTATGGGGTAGCGCGCACTCGAGCGATGATGAAATCCAAACCAGAAGGGGCCGGCTGTTTTCTGCTCTTCTTTACTTCTTCCTTTTCTTTTTCTGCTGCTGCTGCTATTTCAATGCTTCCAATAGAAGCTTTACCTGCTAAGAATGCGAGGGACCGCGTGAGGGAGACATTTCTCGCACTACATCATGAAGAAGATCCTGATGAAGTATCCTTCTTTATAGATCCCTTTCCTTCCCTCTATCTCTCTCTCTCTCTCTCTCTCTCTCTCTCTCTCTCTATCTTTAATTCGTCTCTTTTAATCGATCGAACGCCGGATACGAGGTAAGCGAGAACATGAAAATATTTATGTGTGACGACAGTATGGTTGAGAACTCGTAGAACAATGTCGGACAGGAGTACACACGGCACTGGATCAATCAGACGGGCGACGCCCAAAGATGCAGCTCGCAAGTACGCCGGGATGTTGCAGGTATCTGAACTCACGTAATGGTAGCGAGAGTCGCATCAAACTTACCACATTCATCCTCATGTTCATTATCCTTTTTCATCATTCGCGGACTGTTGGATGGAGACCATCGGGTGCTGGATGTTACCGATTGCCCATCAATGACCACCAGTCCACTTTTGTGACCAACCCTACCAACAGGAGGAAGCGAGTAATCGATTAGAATTTGAGAAAAATTAAAAGAATGCAGAGCACTTCGCTCGTGATGCTGCTGCTTATTGCAAGCAGCTTAACACTACCGGCATTAGTAGTTTATACTCACATGCTTCTCATGCTCCCATGGCGGTCGCAGATCACCTGCACCCACCATATCGTTGGAGGGTGCAAACGAGTACTGCATGAAGTTCATGCTCGGTTGGTTAGGACCGCCGGTTCCGCCACCGCCACCGATGTTACCGTGGTAGTCCATCTGCAGCTGCTGTAATAATCCATGTAAATGCGAGTGCGTGTTAATGATGTTAATGGTTCGTTTGGCGTTAATCGAGTACGAATAACTTACCTGGAAGTGATCCGCTAGGTGGATATCCTCCATGTACTGTCGGTTCATGGCGGTAGGAAGAGGGCCGCCGCCGCTACCACTACTAACTCCCGGATTCATCCAGGGCATATGTTGCTGCTGCTGCTGTTGTTGCGACCCACCTACACCGCCACCGCCTAGCAATGGATTGTTCTTGTCCAACAGCCATGGTTGCGTAGCAGCTACCGTTGCAGCAGCAATCGCAGCCGCACCACCATTCATAATGTCGGGACCGTCCAGACCGAGATACGGAGCCATACCAGGTGGATTGTAGATGATGCCGGCACCACCTGCGCCACCGATAGGCGGTAAGCCACTGCCACCCGATCCGCTACCAATACCTCCAGCCATGCCGCCACCCATGTTACCACTGCCACCGTTGCCTCCGTACTTCCATGCTCGCTCGGTACCGATGGCACGCGGGAGCTGCTTACGTACATCCTCCATGGCAGATTGTTGCTGCTGTTGCTGCTGTTGTTGCTGCTGCTGTTGCTGCTGTTGCTGGTGCTGCTGGTGCTGATGTTGTTGCGCAAGAGAACCACTTGCACCGTTCACTGCCGGTTGCTGTTGCTGGGGATTGTTATTGTTCGGTGAGATGTTGGGTGAGTTCCCGAGTCCCATCGCTAGACCATTCTCCATGCCCATAAGGTTGTCCGAACGTTGCTGCAGGTGGCTAAGTTCAGAAGAGAACCAATTGGACGATGCTGCACCACGATGGTGATTACTGGGTGGTGGACCACCATGCTGTTGCTGCTGGTGCTGATGCTGCTGATTGTTGTTGTTAGGACGGCCCGGGGCAAGACTATACGACGTTATGGTAGGGTATTTGCCACCCAAACCCATCGGAGGAGGGGCGTGGAACATATTGACACCCCCTGCTCCACCGGCTGCACCACCACCGTACGGTGGTTGTTGTTGCTGATGCTGATTCGACGGATTCATCTTTCCACCAACCTGCCCTGGATGACCATGGCTTGGTGGGGGCGGTTGTATGACGGATTGGACCCCTGAAAAAGCGGACGCTTTCGGGTTTAGCCTCGATATCGGCGGCATACCACCACCACCACTACCACCAGCATTCGCTCCAGCTCCGAGTCCAAGATGGTGTGACTGATAGGCAGCGACAGCGGCCGCTGCTGCTGCCGACTGCAATGCATCACCTCCCGGTCCCACCATACCACCACCACCAGCGCCGCTACCGAGATTTACCATCGTATCGAACATCATCGGTGGCGGAGGCCGCGAACTACCAACTGGCTGCTGTTGCTGCATACCACCACCCGAATGATCACGTCCACTAGAACCAGCACCGAGATAATCCGGTGGTGGTGGGCGCATCTGCGAGGATAGGTTCATAATGGACCGCTGCAGGGATTGTTGAATCGGATTGTTGCTGGTGTTGTTGTTGTTCTGGTTGCTGGTAACATTATTGTTACCCGCATTCACACCACTTCCACTTCCCATGTGCATCGTTGGTGGGGGCGTCGGCTTGATGATTCCGCCGCTACCGACCACACTACCGCCGTTGTTATTGTCGTTGGGCGATGGATATGGTTGCGATCCCATGACGGACGAGGATACCACCGATGATGATGCCGATGAGTGCGTTGGAAGCTGTTGACCAGCAACGGATACAATCGACTGCGAGGACACCGATGCTACCGATGAAGGCCCTGTGCCAGACAGCACAACCGCACCACCTCCCATAGAGACGGGAACATGGCCAAGTCCCGAAGATCCACCACCAACGCCTCCAGTGCCACCATTACCAGCACTGTTAAGCATGTGCAAAGAAGCGGCCGTCATCAAGGATTGTTGGTGATGGTGCTGCTGCTGCTGTTGCTGATGAGCGGAGAGTTGCTGCATGGAAGGATGGCCACCAGCACCACCACCGTGCTGCTGTTGTGGTATCGTTTGATGCGATAAGGATTGGTGATGCGACTGTTGCTGTTGCTGATGCGACGAAAGCGACGAGGACGGTGGCGAGGTCGCCGTACTTGATGCCTTCGAGCTTACTGGTGACGATATCGAATTGCCACGATATCCAGGTGCTTTCGATGCGTCAACCTATTGAGAAGGAGAACGGTTTACAATATTCATTAGTACACGTTCAACGTTCTATTGAAAACGAGAGGTGCAGTGATCGTTGCTTGAGATTAATTTTTAATCTTAAATTTGCCGGTCGTTTACGACAGACTCCTTGTGAAAAAAAAACATACCTGCAATGTCGGAGCATTTTCCAAGAACGATGGACCACCACTGACCCCAACGCCTCCTACACCGACAGCTGCACTCTGGTGATGATGATGCGGTGGAAGGTGTGGATGGTGGTGGTGATGATGATGCTGTTGCTGATGATGACCGTACATAGGAGGCTTGCTGACATCGGTACCGATCATGCCGGAGCC
>NC_064874.1:7207500-7210000 GCF_943734745.1 Anopheles darlingi | reverse complement strand
CTTGCTGACCAGCAGGAGCCTGACGGACAGCACCGGGTAGAGCGAGTCGATTCTTCTCCTTTCGGTTCTTTTCACCCTTCTTTCCACCGCCGCCCATTTTGCCGCCACCAGCAGCTGGCACGCTTGCTGCATTTTCCATCAGTTGCTGTTGCTGCTGAGCAACTTGTGTATTAGACACCAGCAAATTGCCAACCTGATGTGTTGACGGCTGCTGTACCATATCAACCGCTGACTGCTGCTGCTGAATAATATTTGTCTGCGTTGCAACTTGCATCTGATTATGCTGCATGCAGTGTTGCTGTTGCTGCTGATGTCCCTGGGCCTGGGATTGCAGATGCTGTTGCTGCTGTTGCTGCTGCTGCGGCTGGAGCATTGCAGTGGAACCAGTCATATTTTGCACGTGCAATTGCTGTTGCAGATGAGCGTGCTGCAAGGCGGCCGCTGCAGCTGCAGCGGCATGTGATTGTAACGTCATATTACATTGTTGACCGCTGACTTGCTGCTGCTGCTGTTGCTGTTGGAGCTGCTGTTGCTGCTGTTGCGATGAATGTGAGCTAGAGGTGAGGTTCATGTTAGGATCTTGCTGTGATTGTTGCTGTTGATCCGACTGAGGTGACGATTGCACGTTGGGCAGTTGAAAGAGCAAATGCACCTGCGAGGCTTTGTCTGCATCCACGTTAAACACGAGCTTAGGTTGTTGGCCATCAGCTGCATTACCCGAGGATTGCTGATTATGCAATACCGTCGTTCCAGAAGCGGAAGCCTAGGGAAATATAAAAGTATGATTAGAAATTTCTGTAACCCATTGGAACACTAGAGCTTTCGAACGAACGACCAACTACCTGGAGTTGGTTGAGCAGTTGCAGTTGATCCATCGAGAACTGTTGTTGCGTATCGAAACCAATCAACTGATTCGCGGCGGCCTGACCCTGTCGGAACGCGCACTGCTCCTCGGCGAGGGTAAGGTTGCTACCATCCTCCTCTACAGGTGACGAAGTACCAGAGGTTAACTGATTCTGGTTGGCGGCCCAGCGTGTCTTACAGAACGAATTCATGCCAATCAAATTAGCATAAGCGTCGATGTCCTGGCAAGTAAGATTAGCAGCCATCTCCTATAAGTGAAAGGGGGGCGGGAGGGATGTTGGTGATTATACATTTAATCATTTAACTTTACTCTTTTAAAATTATTGTCGTGATTGTGGGATGGTTCAACGGAAATAAACATACCTGCAAGGCCACGGGAATATCAGTGCACCCATTGAGAGCATGAATCACCTCATCGATACACTCAACCCATTCATAGTTGTATGAGTCCCGGGAGCCCTGCGTCTGCGCTGTCCCAGATCCATCGTCTGCATGGTACGGTTCCAGTGATTCGTCCAAAATCGGATACATGCTAGCGACGCATTCGGCCACCATACCATCGGCTTCGGATTCCTCAATGTTGAACATTGGTAAATGCTCGTCGGCCTCCTCGACGTACTGACCACCATCTGGGGCATCGCCTATTTTTATGGGCTGTGAGTATGTGGATGAACAAAGCAACCATTTAAAAAGCAATTCAATCATCTACACAAGTTCCTCTTTTCTTATATATCATGTTTGAAAAGGCATTTCAAGGCAACATTTAAATTGTAATATTAATACGAAACTTACATTACTACCAGCCTTGTGCTGAATGATGTTGGACATATGCTGATGAACTTGCACAAACTCCGAATCAGTTCGGCCAAAACTGCACAAAATGCGCGACAATTCCGGATATTCCTCTAAATCTGTAAAAGCAATGCAATATAAATCAAACATGCTTCACTGTTATAGCGTTTTAATATTTACCAGCAGCAACCAATGAAGAAGACTCGGGTACATCGAGCGCCGAGCAGCTGCTCGCAGTACCGGCTTCCGATGGTGATTTGGGCAAATCTCCCAGTAAACGTTGCGCGATCTTGCGCATCATCTTGCGATCAACCAAGGCAAACAGATTAAACTGATTATCCTGGTCGGAAGGTAGACCTACTGCACCTCCACTGACAACGTTGCTAACAACTGCATTTTCTCCTTCGGCTGTATCATTGCTGCCTTCAGCAGCTGCAGCCACGTTGTTACAGCTTCCACTGGCCGTAGTGCTGCTTTCGCTGTCAGCAGTACTGCTAGTGGCACTCGCGCTGCCTGTACCACTGCTGCTTGTACTGCTGCTTCCGCCCCCATCGCCACTGCTTCCGGTAGTAGTGGTGCTGGTGGTCGAATGATTACTACTACTTGCAGCGCTACTCGCGCCACTACTGTGCACACTAGCACTGCTGCTGTTGCTACTGGCGCTACTACTGCTGCTGCTAGAGCTAGCCGAATCACTAGCAGCACCGTCCGCTGTAACGTCTCCTGAAGCTGTTGCAGTACCCGCGGGCGTAGCAGTTACAGATGTCGTCGTAGTTATCCCGGATACCGGCGTAGGCGTAGCCAAGTTTTCCTCCGGTTCGTTATCCCGTGAGACTGTGTCGGA
>NC_064874.1:7197500-7202500 GCF_943734745.1 Anopheles darlingi | reverse complement strand
TTCAAAATAAATGGGATCTTACCTTCGGAATCATCATTGTCATCGGCATCGTTGTCACAACTGTCCGACTCATCCATATCCACATCATTCTCGCAGCTGTCTGAACACTCCGTCTCTGGAATTTCGATCGATTGCTGATCTAAGGGAAAGGAGTCAACCTACGCAATGGAATGGGAAAAAGAAGGGAAAGCATTAAGTGAGATAAGGCGTCACAATAATACTACGAACGTTTGAGAACTTGGGTGAAACGTTTATTAAGTTTAGTTTATTAAAAAACACAAACGGTAAGCCAAAGACACACGTTACCCCCTGGATTTGTTCAATAATATCGAGCAGTATAACGAGAGGAATAAATACGATTGATACAGCTGCCCGCAATAGTTTTAAGAACATCATCCAAGACTTTGCATGCACCGACTACTGCTAGCCCCACGGTGTACTTTGATCATAGCCTTTGATCATATACCTTACGTTTCGTCGCATAAATACTGCAATCGGTAACATGTTTGAAAGGTTATTGAACTGCAAACAAACAAATCATATTCTGCGATCGATGTGAAATCAAACATTCTTAAAACTTTACGGAAAAATTAGCGTAGATTCGTTGCTGGCTCAAGGGTTTAAAAGCGCAAGATCCCGACTGAATAGCTGTTGGAAGTAGTAAATTGCATCCTGGTTCGACTGGATGACTAGGATTTATTTGCAAGTAACATTTTGATTTCTTTAAAACGGCGTGACTGCTCGGTATATTTGCTTAGTATGGCTTTATATGGCAACGAAGGCAAAGGCTTCAACAAAAGCCACCCGTGTCGACATAAAAAGATCTCAAAGATACATGAAATGAAGGTAGATAGTTTTGCAGTGCATCAATTGACAAATTGATGCTTTTGTAGAGGCGCTTAGATTTATTACCTATTTCATATACTTTCGATAAAAGAAAAACAAAATCGTAATCAAAGTTTAAAACAAACTAACACGATCTATTAGATCTTTCTTGCATGTCAGATTTAAGCTGGAAAAATGTTAGTTTAATACTTAATAAGGCGGCAATTGTAATGGCGATTGGAACGAGAACAGAAGCATGATGAAAGGGCAAGGTACAGGGGTCAGAGAGCCGCACAGCAATACGAAGTTAAACACGCACAAGCAAAAGCCACACTCTCTTGTCCTGTTCGTTGGGAGGAGAGCCACCCTGGAACAGAACTCTTTGCAAGGGCTATTCAAACTTACCAGCAGATCTGGCCTTAGACACAGGCATGCCAGCAGAATCTACGAAGTAAAACAAAAGATGCAGAGAGGTCGCGGGGAACGTATAATAACAGATATAGCAAAATTACTTCACTTGTTTACAGTTCACAGATTAAAAAAACTTCCTAAAAAGCTCTACCCAATCCTTTGCAATCTCTAAGCCAGTATAGATTTGCCGGCTTAATGTTTCCAAATTGCTGATGATGAAACAGGAGTTAATCCGAAATAGTGTGAACACGGTGAATCCTAGAGATAGCCGTTAACACTATCTCGTGTCTTCCATTGCTTATCTTCGCTTTGCCACATACCATATAAAGTTTGGTAATGGAGAGTCAGCGGAGTTTATGTTTATTTATGCCTATGGTCGGCCGTGGATGTAGTTGCAATCCATGGCTCGATGAACATACGATGAATCCTCAAAATTCAAAAGTCCATCAGGAGGGTGGACATTATAAAAAAAAACAACAAATATTTCGGCTATAGCAAAGCAAGGAAAACCCGAAACCAAACACTATCCTCTATTCAGTACGTGTAATGCACGCTGTATTTACACGAAATGAAATTCGTACTTTGACTTTTGTTCTGCGGTGTCCCCGATCAGAGCACCTTACGGCGGAGATCAGATTCTCTATATTTAAACCCTCTCGTTGCCGTAAACGAAGGTAGTTACGGTCATTGCTGGTGCAGTGGGCACATGTGCGTTATGCATTTTTGGTAACACATTTGTCGACTGTCATCAGCTTATTTGTTCGTTTGTGGTGGCTCGGTTGGATAAATCAGGCCCTATTTCCAATACATACTGTTTGCAGCTGTTGGGAAGATAAAGTTCCACATCATTTATATAAAGTTGCATCCAGCGTCAAAAAAAAAAACAAGCAATAAAGCATGGAAAAGAGAAAACCTAGCCATCCAGCAACACTTGTGCATGACGCAGTACATATTACGGGTGCGTGTGTGTGAGCTAGGAACGCGGAGAGTGCTGTGTAGCCGGTCTAGTTCGTATTTAGACAATTGTCAACGTGTTACGAGTGCGCGTGCATTGACCCGCGGCAGGGAGAAGCAAAGGAACCAACCGTGTACTGCGCTTTACAACCCATCCTCCTATTTGCCCGAGATTCTCTTTTCTCCACCCGCTAATGGAAAGTTAGTAATCAGTGCTTGGTATGTGCGCGCGCGCACAAGAGTTGACCAGCAACGCTATCACGACAGCCTTTAAGTATAAGCTTAAGTATAGATGGACTCAGATCGTGCCCATGCGCGATTAAAAAGACAGCATTGATCCAGTGTGCGATATCGTGAACCAGGAACCTGACCAACGAAGGCATAGTGACTGGTGGTCTGGTTTATACAGCTGTGGCAATGCACGTGATTTTAGCAATGACTATTACCCCTTCCGTAGTGCGGCTCCAACATCTGTGAATGATATTACACGTCATGGAAGCTACGTAGCTCAAAAAGCGGCAGAATAAATCCAAATCCGTTTGCTTCAAATTGTTTTTCGTTTCTCTTTTTAATCACGGCGATAACATTCCAGCACAAACACCAGAGGAATGTGATGAGGAAATCGCATTAACCGCAACGACCATCGTTGAGCTTAGAAACAACAAAGCAACGTATTCTTATGTTCCATTTGCATTTAGCTGGTGCAGCTATTTGCTATCTCTTTCGCAATTCCCTCGCCTCAAACACCACACCACAACCCTGTTCGACCGTTCTTTCACGTCTGCTTCCATGGCTCTTTAAGATTATGTTCGTAATTGCATCTCCTGCAGTATGCAAGGAGAAGGGGGATGCATTTTCCACCGCTGCTGTTGCAATGCGATGATGCCCCGATGCGACACAACGGCACTAATCGGTACACAACTACATAATAGCTGCAGCCAGCCACACAACCAACAACGAATGGTTCTCGCCATTACGCAGCAGCGAGAAGGTCTGGCAACCAATCAGGCGCCCGAGGGGAGTGGTGTCGTGACATGATGAACTATATCCCCCTAAACAATGGCTGGCCGATGCTGTTTCTTATCACGTTGCGCATAGAGGAAATCATACGGCGAGGAGGAGCACTGCACTATGTATGGATGTGGTGTGTATTATGCCCATCTAAAATAATGTCTAAAGGGAAACTGCAAGGCGATCAATCTAGCTACACTAAAAGGGGAGCCGAAATTCAAGGCCTCGAAATAATTATATTACAAAACAGGCAGGGGAACTATCCATCGTAGTTAGAACCCGGTTGAGCATCATTATCATGTGATTGGAATGACTGAAGATTCTAATCGTTCCATAGTGTTGTAGCTTTACAAGATTCTGTGGAATTAAATTCTTCTTATCGTTTCCTCGAGCTATTCCACTTTGGTGTTCTATTGTTCAAGAAAGCATCTTTCGCGGTTCCCTTGTTAAATCTTGTTGCCTAGCCGAGGAGTACAGATTAACAATTTTTAATACAATTTTCATGGATGTTCTGTTCCTTGTGGAATATGCAAGTCGTTCGAACATTAGCTTAAAACGAGAATCGATCAACACCAATGCCCACACAAAAAAGGTAACTGGCGCCAGACAGACTCAACCCCCGGATAGCTTGAGGATTTAAAAGAACTGAAGCGCTCCGGTTTCGTCGACGAGCCGGTGCAGGGGAAACGCGCCGACCATAGAGGGCAGCAATGCGTTTCCGGCACCGGAGGAGCCCCATTCCACACACATTCTGATATGATATGAAGGGCATTATCGAGCCGATCTATAACCCAGTGCGTGAAGAGCCTGATGCGGCATTACCGCCATCTAGTGCGAGAAATGCGCAACACTCGAACGTCATGGCTCGGAGTGTCAGATGCAGAACGGCGTGGAGCAGCACTACCAACACACCACATGGTGCGTCCGTCTGATGCCGTCTTTTCTTGGGGAGCTACTAAGGATGATGTAAACAATTCCGCATGGCCTCGCACGGTATCTACCATTTCCCTTCTGATTTTTTTGCGCAACATAACGCAATGCTCTGTCGCTAGAACACGCTAATGGCATGATCGCGAAAGCGACAAATGTCGGTAAAAACGGCGTAAAAGGAACGAACGATCGAGACGCCTTTTTGGGGTAAAATTTGCAAACGAATTAAGCAAAGTGGTTCATATGAACCACCCCTGCGAGATGCAAATCATGACCGAATGCACGGTTTCGCTTGGTAATCGTTGATTTGCTTTTCTTGCGGCGCATCCATGGGGCTTCTGGGTTTGTCCATCAACATTATTCCTTGCTTACTGGGGCAAAGTAACCTATGGACTCACGCGCTCCCCGTTCGAAGGGCGAGTCGCTTTTCCACCAAGCACTACTGTCGTCGTTGAGCTGTTTTTTTTATTTTTTTTTTTAATGATTTAATGAATGCTATCCGCCAACAGAAGAGGGAGGCAGCTGAGCTGCATTGGTGGGAAGGTCGTTCCTGGGAATCGCTTTCCGGTTTGTTTTCAGTTCATAACACACTATTATTTGGGGCACAATTTTGTATGGGAGCGACTGACTTTGAACAGAATCTTTTCTGCGATTAGCGACATACTAGATTGGCCTTATTGTGCTGAGCATCAGAGGCGAGCTAGCCATGGCAAGTCTGATGGAAAATCAATTAGAAATAGCTGAATGATCCCGGGGTCCCATGGTTTGGCTCAGATGCGTCATTAGATTATCGTTCCCGTATCCTTGGTGGGGCGTCGAACGACGAACGTGTCCCCACCAAAAAATTGCATTCCCTACAAAAATTTGAG
>NC_064874.1:7070000-7187500 GCF_943734745.1 Anopheles darlingi | reverse complement strand
CACCGACGACATACACGCCGTAATCACGGGCCGCATTCGACAGTGCGCGGCTCGTCGGCCCTCCCGGGATCGTTTCGGCCACAGTCTTCAGCGAATCGACGGTATACGGTCCGTTGAAGCACTCCGGCAGCACCACCACGTTCGCCTCCTTTTCCTTCTTCGAGATCCGTATCAAATCGGTCGCATTTTTCAGATTCTTTTCCTTCGAATCCACAACGCGTAGCTGGATGAGAGCGATCTTGATGGTCATCGTGATCGTCAGCAGATTCTTTGGCCGTCGTTCACTAGCGAGATTGGTTTCCGGACTGGAACGCACCGTGCACTTGACTTTGCACCTAGCTTGCGCTGACCATCTGCACTCAACTCCAACTGAAACTGGAACTGATAATCAGTTTCGCAGGATGATCCCCGTAAAGCATCCAGCGATCGGCTGACCGGCGGGATGCTAGCTGATTGTTGTTTTGACGATGTTCACCCTCCCAGGACCATGCGGTTGTCGTATGTTTTGGATTACACGCTATTATCAACGCTCCTTAAGTAGTGTGACCGACCCGGTGGTATGCTGGTGATCGTACTATCAACGCCACACGTATTAGGGGAAGCGGGATGGCTCCAGCGGTAGACCATCGATAGTTCTATATTTATTACAATTACTCGCAGTGCAGTGGCCGCACACTAATCAGATGCACACAGCTGGTCTGGGGATCGTAGGGGATCGGCCAAAGGATGATCGACACCCGAGTAAACAGTTGAATTGTTTAAAGCACTAGTGAAGAAATGTGTAATCCAAATTGCAAATCCTTCGCAGTTCTGACCTTCACGTCCGCAATGGTAAGCCGATTGTTATTATTTATAGCCTGATACCCTCCCGTAAATCAGAATGCCCTACATCGATAAGTGAAATTGATCATTTTGAATATTGTCCATGCAATATTGAGTTCAGTGAGAGTCTCCGATCAAATCAATGCGGAAATAATTTAGCACACGCTCGTTTCCAGTCCTTATCATTTCGTCGGTGAACTGCTCAGCTGCTTGGTAGCAATATTTTCCTCTTAATCAATGCTGACCCTCTTACATAGGGCAATACCGCAACTGCAGGTACCGATAAGATGTCGGGGATTCGTGCCCAGATCCTATATAAATTCGTTCGGCAAGGGCTAACTAGCACCACAGTCCTCGATCCTGGCGGTTAGTGCACGACAGTTTCAGTGTCCGAACGATCATCATGTCCGCGAGCCTCAAAGTAGCGCTGCTGCAGCTAAAGGGCTACCCGAGCAAGCAGGAAAGCATTGCGAATGCGATCGTCCACATCCGGCTGGCCAAGGATCGGGGTGCCCGGTTGATCATACTGCCCGAGTGCTTCAACTCTCCCTACAGTGTTAGCGAGTTCGGACGCAATGCCGAGGCAATACCGCAGGGTGACACGAGCCAAGCGTTGGCAAAGGTAGCGGCCGAACTCGGTATCTATCTGGTCGGTGGCAGCTATCCGGAGAAGGAAGGCACGAAGCTCTACAACACGTGCCCGGTGTTTGGACCCCAGGGGCAACTGCTATGCAAGTACCGCAAGATGCACCTGTTCGACATGGACATCCCGGGCAAGTGTACATTCCGTGAGTCATCCGTCTTGACGCCCGGTGAGGGTCTGGCAACGTTTACGATCGACTCGCTCAAGATCGGGCTCGGTATCTGCTGGGATAAACGGTTCGCCGAGCTAACGGCATGCTATCGGCAGCTCGGTTGCGATATGATGATCTTTCCATCGGCTTTCGATCCGTACACGGGACCGTTGCACTGGGATCTGCTAGGGCGGGCCCGTGCCCTGGACAATCAGATGTTCGTGGCACTAGTGTCGCCAGCTCGGGATCCAACGACCGAGTACGTCGCCTACGGTTACACGTTGCTGTGCGATCCCTGGGGAAGGGTGCTGTGCCGTGCCAAGGAAGAACAGGAGATGCTGATCGCCGATATCGATCTGAGCATGTGCGAGCAAATCAAGGGTCAGATACCGGTGTTGAGTCAGAAGCGTGCTGACGTGTACGAGCTCAAGTTGAAGAAATGTTAATGCTAAGCGCCTTCGGAGAAGCTCCCGGAACCGTGCCATTTAACTATCGAACCAAGACGATCAATCGTTTGATGTGTCTGAATCTCTACAAAAGAATGAATAAAAGCAACAAAGCAAAAACACCCGACACGTAAAATGCGTTGAATAATAAGGTTACCTTACGGATGATGATCTACTGCTCCAATAAATCCGGAATGACAAAAAAAAAACAAAAGATCCGGCAAAAACTGCAGTGCATCGTATTGGTCGTGATCGGTCTCTGCTGGACGCTTGGTGGATTTTTCCCCTTCAGCGCTCACGGAATCGTAATTACGCATCGTGACCATGACGGTGGAGCGCTGTCCAGGAAAAGTGAAACCCCTGCCTATCACTGCCAGTGAGGTGGAGGGTAAAGAAGTTATAAGTGAGTGGAACTGCTACCCGGGCACCGGAATCTGTTTCGTTCAGTCCTTTTTTTATTAGTTGATTTCCTTTGTTTTTTTTTTACAATAATATATGTTGCACTTTAGCACACTCGATAAACGGTCGATCGCATTCGATTGCACCAGTGGCGTACTTCACGGAGGCGCATCAGACGCACGGTATATATATGTATGTGTATATGTGTACATGTATAAACACATCTATGGCACGGGGAGCATATCTTTAATTCATGGGTAGCATAATGGAACCAAAGGAAAAAAACAGCCGCCTGCGAGGCCACTATTATCCCTTATCGATCGAAGATCGTGCGAGGGGAGCGATCCCCACGTGTTGCACGTTACAGCATAATCTCTTAAGTCGAGGTAAATAGAATAGACAAGCGAACAGGGAAGAGAAGAAGAGCTTATCACACGCATAGGCCCCCCGGGCACCACACCGGATCAATCCCGCTCGTACAGTACCGGAAACGGATGATCCTCCGTCGGCTGGAGCCAGTTCTCCTTGGAATAGTCACAGTCTTCGGTTTCGATCACGTGGAAGGTGTACGCGTGCCGGCTGCGGTCAGACTTGTTCGCATCGCTCCGGTGCACGACCTGGCTGTGGATGAGCACACACGAACCGGCCTTCACCGGGACCGGCACAAAGTTAGACTGCGGGTACAGCGGTGCCGGTCGATCGTAGATCAGCAGCTCTTCGGAGGACGCATCGGTGTTTCGTACCCATCTGCAAAAGGACCAAAACACAATACATATAAATAAAAAAGTGAAACACAATCATCTTAATGGTGAGGTGCCTACCGTCGATGTACGCCACTTTTGTGTGATCCCTTGATGAAGTGCAAACATCCGTTTTGCAGTGTGGCGTCTTCCAGCGGTATCCAGAACCCGACCGTTGTGCTGGGCTCGGTGTAGAGGTAGGTGGCGTCCTGGTGTGGCTTCACCTCGCCGCCAATGCCGGGATTCTTGAAAATGTACATGCTCTGCGCGACCGCGGGCCGTCGGAAGCCAAGCTGCCAGCACACCTCCTTCACACGGTTCGAGAAGGTGATTCCCTCGAAGGCCGGATGCTCGCTGTGCAGCGCATGGCCTACCTTGTTGAGTGAAAAGGCCGGATCGACCAGCAGTTCGCCGTTTTCACCGATTGCACCCTCCTCGAAGAAGTAGCGCACCTTATCGGCACTCTCCAGGAAGTATTGTTCCTTGCTCTGAGCCGATTTGCCACCGGCGTTTGCGCTGAACACCTTGCGCTCCTCCTTCGGTGCATCTTTGTGCAGGTTTTGGCCCACCTGCAGCAGCTCGCTCACCTCTTCTGGTGTCAGGAAATCGTCGATAACGGCGAACCCATCCTCACGGACCTTTATGGCGAAACACAAAAAGACACACAGAGAAAGAGAGAGAGAGCATGTTAGCGTCTGCGTCCTAGGTACAACAAATTCTTGGCATTCCAATCGGTTGAGGGTGCGCAATCGCCGGCTGGTCACGCGAGTGAGCTAAGAATACAAACATATGGATTTATGGTTCGCCTATGCTGAGAGCATCGTACTTGGTTTTATCCGCATGCACCGCAGCTAAAGCGAATACCGACGCACGGACGCACGAGTCGGACACTCTCTGGGGGGGAAAGGCAAAAACCAAAACAAACGTAGGACCTTAAGGCGAAAGTCAGGCGGCCACGGTTGAGTGGGTTAAAAATAAAAAAAGACGATATCGCTTCATCATGCTACTCTGAAGTGTCCACCCCGGGTTTCGTCGCTCGATGTGCCGGCCGATCACGAGAACTGTGTCTCTTCATCGTCTTCTTGTGTGCGTCTCGATCGAGTTGCATCATGGCGAACAGTGAGTTGCATCGTTAATAGTCGCGTCGTGGATGTTTCATATTTTGAGTTTATAATTAAAAACGACATAAACGTGAGCGAGAAGATGGTGAGTGCTGTCTGGGGCATGCCATTGATGCCACACGCCGGACCGCTGATTCGCGGAGTTTGCCATTTATGTACACGCCAGTTTCGACGACGACGGACGCCACTTACTCTTGACATGCGTTGTGTGTGGTGCCAGAGAGACAAGATCGCGAGTAAGCAGCCGAGAGCGCAGGCAGCGTTTGCCCTTTGGTTTGGTTAGTAATCGCCGAATTTAGTGAGTGATGCCTGCATTCAGTCCACCAAGCGCTGGGTGAATGTCACGGTTGCGAATGACTAACGGACGCGCAAGGAGGTTCGTGGGGAGCATTACTCATCCCTCATACTTTGTGCTGCTCACTTTCGCACATTCACTAATTCTGCCGGATGAGTCAAGGCGATCGTATTTCGTGTAGTTAGGGCATCGAGTTTACCCATAAACCATAAATTTGGATCCATTTATACTTCTTGGTATGTTCAGTATTATGACTAATGCTACAAACAAAGATCAAGTCACTTCTGTGCGATAGTGAGTGTGATCGCACGATCTAGGTGTCAATGCTTCTCTGCTCTGCGAGATCACTGATAACTTTGCAGCTCCTGATATTTTGAGCTAGTTACTACTTTCATCTAATCACTTTTGCACTGGATAGCACATTTGAATGATGTGCAAACTGCTTCATCGTAAGTTTTTTTTTAAGTGAAGTAGCTTCGAAATACAATAAAGCAAGGATGACAACATAAAACAATAACTAGCAACAGTCGATCGTGCGTATTTGTATATCGTAACCACCCCTTAGTCGTTCCGATTAATGGCGATCTTCAGTTCCATAAACAAGCGATTCAAAATGGCTAGCCGGTGCTTCTTGCTGATGAGCATTTCCTCCATTTACTACTCCCCGTCACTAAACACCGCTTCTTAGCTCTGCGAACGTCTCAAGGCGATGACAAGGTGGCACGGTTAGTGGATCCAGATGTTGCTCGACCGCCCAAGTGTTTTTTTATTGGATTGAACTCCCCCCGAATGGAACGCACCCACCCCGGAAGCTACCAATTGTATAGCGGGCAGGGAGAAGTGGATCGAAATCGCTAACACGCTCGTATGTGTACCTCTGCTTGACGCCTACACCTAGATGTTTCCGCGATCGCGATCGCGTGCCCGCTTTTGCGCATGAACAAAGCGATCGACCCAACAACAGAGACCAACCGATGGCCATCCGAAAGCGTGCCAGTGCGTGAAGTGAGGCACGCATATGGAACCTGCTCCGTCGTCTAGCTCCATACCTTTTCCTGGCTTCTCCCTGCCTAAGCCTGGTGTATTTACACCACGTACTGTAACGGAGAGATGGGGATTGTCTTTGTAACGATCATCGGGTGTGCGTGATTGCGGTTTTGTTGTCTTCCGACATCAGCATCGGCATCAGGGGCCGGCATCAATGATCCACTTTTCTCTCTCTCTCTCTCTCTCTCTCTCTCTCTCTTCCCCTCGCCTTTCCACTTCCACTCTCCATTGGAAAGCTGCGGCGATAATGAATCGCGACGCGGCTGATTGTAATGGCATAAAAAGGGGCGCCGCGCCGGGCAGCCCCCTTCGGGAGTGCGCTTGAAAGCGCGGAAACCGTTACCACGACGCCAAGGAACAGGCGTAAGGTGCTTCATTAAAATTCAATTATTATTAACGCACCAGCCACGACTCGAAGCGAACGGGAGCTGGCAGGGAGGGGCAGGGAGAAAGTAGCCGGCGGAACCGAAGGTCGGTCAGCCGGCCGTCGTTGCCTTATACGGCTACGCTTACTACATACCGGCCGACCGGCCGGCCGGCCACATACCCCAGCTGATGCGATCATTGCCGAAAAAGGAAATTCCACCCATCATACCCGCGGCCGCGGCCTGACCTAGCTGCGTGAATGTGTGTGTGTGTGAGGTTATGTCACTGGAAGTGGATTCGTGGGGTGGTCGTTCCCAGCCTCCCTCGCAGAGGTGTGATCCTCGGATTTCACTCGCGGTTGGAGCGGTTGCGCGAAATGATGTGTGATGCCGGTGTGCGATGCCGTTTACCGTTTTCGACCGACCGACGCACCTAATTTTAGCACGTTCTCCTTACACGTCCACGTCCACGACCGGGAGTCGAGAAGGTAGAAAACCCTGGTCCGATCCGGGAAATTTTTGGGGAAATAAGAAGACGAACCGCTAGAACGCTAGCCGGTGCGCGTTCGGTTGAGCCGTGAGCTCGGGCAGATTGGGAAGTCGCAGTTCAAATTGTTATTAATCCCACCCACGCATCTCAGATTCGAGGAGGGAGAGGGATAGGTAGCTTTAACGATGCTGCGCCATCATCACGGCGCGGTTGCTTACTAATGCAACAAATATGCTTTCCCCAAAACCCTAGCTGGTAGATGGGGAAGGTAGGAAATTGCACACGGCACTTCTAATTTTAGGTGTAATGGCCGTAGAGATCACCGGGCGGGCCTGTTACCTTTGCCTGGCCACATTTCTTACCTGATCAATCAGTCGGTTTCTCATTCTCGATCTGGTGGAGTTGCTTCACGGCACACGGTCCTTTTTTCGGTGATAAGAACAAGATAGACCGCACCACAAGAACTGGCACGCACGCGCTCAGCTAATCTCGCAGTCCCTGGAGCACCTCGAATGGTCGAGAGCTCGAAATGCTTCTATCTTATCGCACTTGTTTTGTAAACAGCAGCACAGAGTGGACTGATGGTCTGGGTCTGGGTGCCAGCACTCTGGCAGCACGATAATCACAAATCACAGCGATGACAGCGTTGGTAGGAGCGGCAACTCAGATGATGTGATGTTGAGCGTAGTAGATCGTTTGAGCGTTGCGAGACTTGGTCGTTTGGTTTTATGTTCCCAACGGAAACGTGCACGTGCCGCTCACTCTCTTGGGGTTGCGGCACAATGGATGCGTGTCGTTTCGAGGGAGGCAATAAGATCGGCCACATTGTTGGTTGAGTTCTGCACCCTTTACCAGAGTAGTAGATTACATTTTTGGAAATAAGTGATCGTTTTTTATTCTCAGTTCGGTCCTCTTTTATCTTACCTTTTTCCTGTTTTTTTACTAATTTAATTATCATGCAGTTTATCAAAGAAAGTGGGCGTTTCGTTGATTCCAGTGAAAGGAATTAGATAAAAAATGAGTCTTTATTTTAATTGCCAAACGAAGGTTTTAGCAGAACTATCGCATACGGATGCATTCAGTGTGCCGTAGCTTTTAGCTCTCTTCTTGAAGAAACTCGTGAATGAATTCAAATCCGAGAGCTCGAGAGAGAAATTGTAAAATCTTATGAGCTACCGTTTGTTTACGTTGGGAAGATCTTCAGGAGCCTGTAGATCGTGTGGTGAATTTGGTACAACTCGTGTTAACCTAGCCAAATAGTGTCCAAATTTCCTGCTTTTCATAAAGAAACAGAAAATGTTGTTTCAAAATTGATTTTTCACTCCAAAAGAAATAAAACGAATCATTTCGAACTACTACACATGCTGCCAAATCCTGGTTTTGTGTAAATTTTGTGCTATGTTATTTGCGATTCGAATAAACAGTACGGTGACTCCCCTTTACCATTTGCAACACAAATTAAAACAATTTAACCCACCAGATACAATTGAAATACCGATCAAACACTCTTCAGTGATCGTTCTCGCGATCGTGATCTTGTGAGATCCTCAGGTGGATGACTGAAGTCACTCGCGATAGGGTTACCAGCCAATGTGGTCGGACATTGGAAAGCTCTGTGAAGCTTTTTCATATTAGTAATGCGTGCTACATAGATTTATCAAAGAGTAACTAATACAATTTTTCTAATATAAATTTCATTAAAACAAATATATAACTTGTTTGATTCATTGACAACCTTTATTACAATGAATTGAAACACAACATTTGAGTAAATAACATAATACTTCAATGAAACCACTTTTAGTGGTAGTTTTTTAAAAGCCGAGAACTACAAACGAAAGCTGAGAATTATTAACCAATATCCTTCTAAATATAACTTTCTGCTCAAAAACACATATAAAAACATGTTTTGACAAATTAGGTACATTATCGATTTTTTTAATTATTAGTTTTGTATGATGCAGAGTGAATCTAGTGAGTTAGCGGCGTCCAAGCAGCCGAGGCACGTTTAATGTTGACAAACCCTTGGGCCACACATTAATGTGTTCTCCCATATACCTCAAGCTTTTACACCTTATTGTCGCGTTGGTCACGGATACAATTAGAGCTAAAGGTAGAAAAATGATGCCTTTGAAACCGATTTATAACTTCAGACCGCTCCCAGGTGTAAACACAACACTCTCTTTTGCTGCAAATCTCTCGGTCTAAAATCTCCGAAACAAAACAAAAACAAAACCAACCAAATTTGTCACGAGCTCATTGACGTGTTCATTATCCGACACCTCGGTGCCGTTAATCGATTTTCTGCGATCCGAAACCCCCGGCGAACTAGTAAAAGCGTATCCGTCCGCCCACCGACCCGCTAAACGCAAGGCGCGCCCAGTTGGCGATGACGAAGAGCGATCGTCACGATCATCATCATCATCATCACATCGCAACGACGACGACGACACCGTGGGACGATTGTCCTACATTTTTTACCACAAAACCCTACCCCTCTCTTCTTAATAGCTGAGGTAGATCAGCCACCAAATGGGTGGGTCACGAAAGGAGGGCCTTTGCCACCCACTACCCCGTCCGCCAGTAAGGATAGTTGAAGGTAATGTTGCTGTTGCATGTTGGAGAATCTTTCAAACTAGAAAGGGGAGGTGGTCGCATGAACTATCTGGCGGAAGGGGTGGTAGGACCGGATGAGACTAATTTTAGACAACGGTTTCCGATTTTTTCTTCTCTTCTCTTCTCTTCTTTGCTTCATCGCTTCAAACGATACACACGTACGAGGGTGGCGTCGTAGCGTCTTGAGTTCGCCAGACAGACAGAGCAACCGGTCATAAAGCGATCTCGGTGGAGATCGTAACAATGAAACGGATTGAAAAGTTTTCTAGACATCAAGGCGACCAAGCATGACGGAACGGATGACAACGCCAACGTACCATTCCGGGTTTGTAATTTCGGTTTTCATCACCGGCCACCATGTTTGTCCTGCCAATCGAAAGCTACGCCATCGCGAGGCGTTAGTAGTAACCCCGATTGATGTTCTTAAATTCTGCTTTACCCAAGACTCTCTTTTGTGGTAAGAACCAGAAATACTATTGTTGCATAGAATTTACATTGTTTGGTTGTATTGCAGCTAAGCTTTCCGACACGTATCATCCTCTCCGCCATGCACCATCGTCAGGCCTGCTTTCAAGACGCTGCTGCATCGGGTGTGATGGATCTTCGGGTTGGCATAAATTACGGTGCTAGAATGGTGCAGCTGCCATCGGTTTGGACCTTGGCAAGCTCCGTTGGTACCGACCGCCTAGCCACAACGAGACACGAGACTTCCCGACCGAATGTTTACATCGTCTCATGATGCCTGAGTGATGCTAATGATGCTGCTGCTGATGGTGATGGCGATGATCACTATAGGCACTAGGTTATGTGAATGAAGCGGAGTTCTTCTGCGGCGCCGTCTTGGCAAAGAATCACTTCCATGCCCCTCCATCCTCTAGCTGGGGTCCGGATTGACGGTAAACCAACCCAGTTCCTATGGCGGCGGTGTTGGTGCAGACAGCGAATGGCCACCCCAGATTTGCATAGAATGCGGATCGCGTGCATGGGGTGCTGGGCACGAGATTGCGCTCTAATCTCCCCCAGACCTCCGCGAGACTTAAGATGGCGTCTGCAGACTCGTGCAGGAGCTTTGGGGCTTTAGGTCAGTGGCAACAGTGGACCCCCTACTGCACCCCGGCAATGCACTCGAGCGGATCGAGCTGGATCGTGCTGGTTGCCGGAAAGGTTACCTACCATACGGTACGGTCGATCACGATTCTGGACACCGCGCGCGTCATACATTCTACCGAGGTGTTCCGGCGATTCCGGCCCGGCATAGCGTTGCAACGTTAGCACAGTTCACGGCCACTCGACCTCCTCCGGCTGGCTGATGGCCGCCGTGCACCTTGCCGTGACATTTAGCTAGCTAGAGGCGCACGGCTTCGAATGTAGATTCTCTATTACCGATCCCTACTGGCTTGGTCGGTCCCTGACGATGGTGCTGTAATCCTTGCCGCCGTTGCTGCTGCTGCTGGTGCTGCTGTTGGCGGTGATCCACCAGAATGATCGTGCGCCGGTGTTTGCGGATGCGGATGCGCGCGCGCGCTCTCGAACGATTGAAATAAATTAGTTTCCTATCAGAGGTGCCGCTCCTATCCACCGAGAACCTCGTTCAAGGTTGCTTGAACTGGGAATGGCCTGCTGGAGCGGTGCTGGGCCTGCGGTCTCCATTCGTTTCCTCTTCCTTTGCGACCGTGAACCACACACGCGCACGCGCCAAAGATCCCGAATTTTTGCTGGCTCATTGTTGACCCAGGGTACGGCGTCTGTTCGTCGCTATTTCTGGACTTCCGATCTTCGATCCCCCGTTAATGCGCGCTCGTAATTGATCGATGAGTCTGATTTTTAAACCGGAGGTCATAAACAAGAACGTGCGCGCCCGCGAGCCTCGCCGTGAAGGTTGTCCACGGAGGAAGCGTTCTTGTGACGGGGACCTGAGAACGCAATCTACGCTCTAACCTTTTCCTGCGACACCCAGCGATCGTCGAAGATCGAGTCCGCTGATCGAAACATCGTCCGTCCGACCGACCGACCAACCGAGAGAGTAGCTGTAAAAAGCTGTCCAAGTCGGGTCCAAGGAGTCCGGGCATCGTCATGGAGATCGTCGGTTCATCTCCAGCAGCATCACGTTTGGGGAGCCCCACGCGAACGAGATGCAAGAGAAACAACTCGCGACGCGACTGCTGCTGCTGTTGCTGTTGCTGCTGCTGTGGTCTCTGCGCTCAGCTTCAGTCGCCTTCAGTCGATACTTATGCCCCGGTTGGCCGGCGATGGGCTTCAGTCGGGCTCGAGCTTTTGCCCAGAGCACAACGGTTCCAGCGATCCAATCCAGAGCCTTCGAGCCTCCGGGGAGGCAGTGCAGTGAAGTTGCTTAAGTTGCTGCTGTGTGGCCATTGACTGTTCCCGTGGGTGTGTGTATGACTGTGTATGTGCGAGCGTGTGTGTGTGCTCGTGCCCGGAGCAACGGGACTCTGGAACAACGCGGAGCGATCCAAGTGAAGCCACGGAAAGTGAAGCAGTGAAGAAGGAGACCACCGTTCCGCACCTTCTCCTCTGCACGACAACGGGACTTGGTTCCAATTCTGTAGCTCTTCACTCTTGTTGCTGTTGTTGGTGCCGTTGTTCAACGCGAGTGTCCGAACCAACGAGCCCCGTGTGTGTTTTGGTGTGTCTGATTTTGCACAAAGTGGCCACACTTCTGCTGCTGCTGCTCCCAAAACAACAACCAATCCAACTCAGCTGACCGAGTTCTATTGGGTCCTGAAAGTGAAGCCCACCCTGACAACGTCTGCGAAAGGGACAACGGTGATCCAGATTGTGTCCGTGTCCTTGTGTGTGCGCTCGCGTGTGTGTTTGAAGCTTCTTCGAAGGAACGACGTCGCCAGATGACGTCGACACATCGTCGAACGGGAGTGATCATGGAGATCGCGGCCGTGTGCGCCTTGCTAGTGAGCTGTAAGTTTCGGTTTTTTTTTGTGTGCGGGACCACATCGCAAGAGCACTTCACCCCTCCTCTTCAGCACCCCCGACGAAACCTCACATTCCCCGCAACCAGCGCCCAACAGTTTCCGAGCTGTTCGAAGATCGGTCGAGAATCAGCAGGAGGAGGGTTCCGATCATTGTGAGGATCATCCAGCTCGCTCGTGGAATGAAATGAAAGGCAACCATCTCTCCCCCCTCCCCCTTTCCCCACCCCGCTACTTCCCCGTGTTTGCCCGTATTTGGGTCAATTGCTGCGCTGCGCCAAGATTGGAACGACAAGCGTCTGCGTTCGGATGGACTGCAGACGGAACCGTGGATCGGATCGGACACGATCGCGCCTACGTTTACAGGGGGGGGGGGGGGCTCCCTCCGCTTACCCCCCTCACCCCCCTCCTTCCCTTCTTACCCCCGAAATGGAGCACCCAGCAGCGGGGTGCTGTGCGATCATCACTTCATCATCATCCGCACCATCGTCTCGCTTCCTCGCTGCTCCCGTCTATACCGTTTGCGTGAACGAACGCAAGAAGCCGGACCACCGCCGGTCGTCCCGTGGCTGAGGCAAATTGCCGTGTGCTCCTTTCCTACTTCCAGCCACGGCTCGGGAGGGGGGGTGAGTGTTTTTGCCGCTTCGATTCGATCTCTACAGTCGGTTTCTGCACAAACAAAACCCGATAACAGCAAACGGCCCAGCACGGCAAGATCCACTAATGACCGGCTTTGGGACCGCGGCTGGTTCGCTGGCACGCTAGCTGGCCACCGAATTCACCGAAAAAATCATGCCGCAGACCCAGATAGCGAAGCGGCGAAGCTCTGGCGAAGAACCCGTGGCCAAGAGGCGGCGGCCAGGGCGGCTCGTGGCCAGAGTGCTGCTGCAACCCGGTGGCCAACTTTTGCCACAGCTCGGTCGGTCGGATCGGTCGCCAGCCAGCCAGCCAGCCAGCGCTCAGCAAACTAGTTGAGCGTTCCCCGGGTTACCAGGGCCTGTCCCGGTTTGCTTTCACGGCACGCAAGGAACGCACGCACGTGCTCTCTCTCTCTCTCTCTGCCTCGGTATCTGTTACCATTTCAATATGTTTATCAGCTTGTTGTGGTGTTCCTGTTCGGTTTTCACGGCGGCATACCGTTCCGTTCCGTTCCGTTCCGTTCCGTTCGGAAGATGGTCACCGTCGGCCTCGATTCACGGTCGCTGCTCGCTGGCAGACTGCCTGTCGGTCTCCACTCTACGACAATCCTCTACGCCGAGATCAAGTGGGTGTCTAGTTGGCCATGAAATGATGTTGAATAATGGACCAAACGGCTTGCAGGTCTCGGAGAAAAGGGAAATTTCGACCCAAATTTGGGCCGGTTCGTTAGGGTGGACTAGTGGACCAGCTTCCCTCCATTACCTGGCCACCGTCTGGAGGTTTTTTTTGGTGTAGATTAGGCGTTTTTTGAATTTTTGCAATTAACTCCCGCGCGCACCCGTCGGCACCGTCGCGTCGCGGTTTGATGGCTACGGTGTCCACCGTCCCGTCCCGGTGCACCAGCACGCGACGCTTTCCGTTACTGGAGCGTTACGGAGCCAGCGACAGTTTCGTCGCTGCTCGACCTGACCGTCCACCGCATTTGTGACTTTCTTCGTCGGTTCCGGTCGCCATTTTCCCGGCGATAAGAGGAAAGCTCCAATGGATTTTCTCTCGTCGTCGCTCCGGACGGCTGGAAAGGAAGGGGGCTAGCGAGCGAGGAATGGTAACGTTTACAAGCGCTGGCTGCTGGCACTCGTTTTCGGCCAAGGTGTGTGCTGTGCTAGATTTTGCGCTGGGGCACGCGAGAAACCGGCGCACGGTGTCGATTCATAATAAATCATTTTCATGTGTCTTTGAACGGGTCTGGTGGTAAGGTTGGTTGCGCCGTGAAACCATCACCATCGAGAGGAGTTCACTGGGTTTGAGGCAACGAGTATGTTGTTTTTCTTCCTCCGAGCGAGCGAGTGTCGCTCGGGCGCTTGTTACGCCATAAAGGAAACCATTTTGCGGACCATTCTTGGTTGACGACTTCCGGCGATCGTACGTACTTGCCGGCTGGGTTTCGATGTCGCGAGATTCTATCCTCGAAGCACCGCGGATCGATCGCTGAATGGCGTGTGCGAAGTGGCGAGGTGGCTAGGCTAGGCCCGGTCCAGAACCAGTCAAACCGCTTCGAGGCTCCGGTGTGCGTGTGTTTTCCATGATGGTTGCCGCTGGCTGAAGGCAAATTGATTGTGCATCTTCGTTGGGCCTGGATCGCTTGGCCAGCGTTAGCGCGAGCGGGGCAAATGCACGCCAATGGCCCCCGATGGCTGAGGGTCGGGGTACCGGGTGCTGTTATTTATCAAAGGTTAAACCGATTATGCAAATCGCCACAGAGACAGAGAGAGAGAGAGAGAGAGAGAGCCTCGCTAGGGGCTGAGGTTGATGCTGTTGCTTCCCTTCGAAACACACTTCACGCATCTCGGTGCGGATCACACCCGGTACCTTAACCTGCTAACGCTCTATGCTGTAAAGGTGGTGCCGAGCGGCCGTTAACGTGCGAAAATGGTTCTTCTCCGGCAGAGGGGGAAGCTGGGTTTTTTTTTTAGCAGAGAGTCGTTAGCATTAGATTGTTTCTTCTTTCGTTTTCGACTGTGATCGTTGCTGGTTTAAACCTGGTGTGAAATGGAGAGGGTTTGAATCGAGCGGTAGCCTTTTGATGATAACTATTAGATGTTTTTAATGGTCCAAATGTTGCTCTGCAGGCAAATCGTTTCAAAGATATTATACTTGATTTATTTTGTGTATAAGCGAATTGATCTTGAGGTCTTACGAATGACTCTCGAGCTATTCTTAGTATCAACTGTATCAAAACGGCTGAAATCGCCGAAAAGCTGATTCCCGTTTATGTCTACAAGAATGTATGAACGTTTGAGGTCTCCGAATCCCCGCTATAGCAACGCAATACCCATCTGGTCGCATAATTTACAACCAAAGAGTTCAACACGGAAACTCAAAATCGTGGACCGTTTTTGTGGAACGACCACCGTCACTAGAGATACTAGAATAGATCGCGGTAAGCGATCACAGGGGAAAGGACGGCCGGTTTTTTTCGAATTTGCAAATCAGTATGCTAATGATACCGCTGAAAGCGCTGCGCTTGTGAAATGCCAAGAAGGATGTTACAGCTTACCAGCTTCCTCTCCCTCTCTCTCTCTGTCTCTTCTCTCTTAATCTCCCCCGTCTCCTCATGTCTCCCGCCTCTACACCGGTGGAGGGCTATTAATCGAGGTGCGAAATTGAAAGTCTTCTACCGGCCAACCATCGGCACCATCGGACGAAGGGTTTTGTTCATCGACACCCGGCGTTTCCTTTCTCTTTTGTTGCTGCATTTAATGATGGCCACGCTTTTATGACACTCCACTCCGTCGTCCGGTTCGGCGGATAGTCGTTTTGCTGTCTTTCCTTGTTCTTTTGTTGGTGCGCGATGGCATGGAAATTCCGGGGACAGTGTTGCACTCCTCGAACGACAGAGAGAGCAAAAAACAGAAAAAAAACCAGGCGCCATTCCTTTCGCTTTCACATTAACCTAAGGGATACTTGTCGCTCCGTGGCGCCGTGGGCCCTCACTTGAACCGAACATCGCGAACGATGATCGCGAGGTCTCTGCGATTCTTCTCTGTGATCACCGCACGCCGCCTCGTTCGGATCATCGTCGATCGTGCGTTGAGTTGAGCTGTTGGGGTTTCGCTTGTCGCATGTAGCGTTGACGTAAAGTTGCAGTATTTATTGGAATTGTTGGCCATTACGCCGATAAACGGTACGATCGATCGATTGATCGATCGATAGTCTGCGTCTGCGGGGACGTTGAATGAGGTCGACGTGCGCACGCGACCTGTCTGATAGGTCTTTCGGGAGTAAAGGGCTCCCGTGCAACGCAATAGTAGCGTTTAACAGGCCAAGTGCGTCTAACAGACGCTAAGGTCCAGCGCTAATCACGACCTGCCCCGAGACAATCTGAATTTAATTAGATAACCACCGGGATTCTATGAAGCCCTTGTCACAGTAAGACCTGCGCATTACACCTGAACACGGAACCTGAATGCTGGATTCTGTGTGCCTCTGTGTGTGTGTATGTGCTTGTTTGTAAATTCGCGAACGTTCGCCACGGTGGGTACGGGTTAAGGAACGGTTACATCATCATCAGACAGACCGTTCTATGATTGCATCGTACGCGATGGCGATCGCAGTTGGCCGGTGCGACCATCGTCATCGTGCACTGCCTCCAATCGCTGGCTAACGATATGCTAATTTACGGTTAGGTAGGTTCGACAAACTCCAAGGATCAGTTGCATCCCTATGGCAACCTGCAGTGTCTCGGTTTGCTGAACATAAAGTATCACCAGAAAACCAAAGCCCCCCCCCCCAATCGTTGACGAGATCTACACGGCTCTGTCTGTCTGTGTCGGTGCCTCACCTGTCAGCCGTCTCCTTCTGCATCGGTGGATCCCTGCGGATTGGCCGATTAGTGAGCAAAGTTCACCGTTGCGTAATGTTTATGACCGTGTCGCAATATTTCTGGGCACTGTGGGTTCTTTTTTTTGTGTTTTGTCTTCCTCTTCTCTTCTCCGTCTCCTTTTCTTGCTTCACTTGCTTCAACTCGAGGCTCATCGTGATCTTCGACCGATGAGGTAAGCGCCGCCATTTGGGATCCCATGCAAATCGCTCTCTCCCTCTCCCCCCCTCCCAAATACGGACTAGCCTGACTGGCGGCCTTGAAAGTACTCTACACACGACGCCATATCCGAGCGGTCGGTCGGCATCATCGTCATCATCGGTGCTTGCGAATGCATGCCATAAGGTCAATGGACCACACTGTGATCCCTCGATTTTTAGGAGTGTTCCAACGCCTTTTCGGCTTCGACTTTCACCGTTTTCGCTAGACTGTCGGTCCGGACCGGCAATGGAGGAGGAGGAGGACGAGAAGGAGTAGTGATGAAATGGAGGGCAACGCTTCCTTGATGACAACTGCCGCCTAAGAATTTGAACATCGATCCGGATCCGGAGAGAAAATCACTTTTCCCTTTCACAGTTTTGTGTTGGCGTGTTTGTTCCGTGGTCCAGCATTCCAAAAGGAAAAGCCCCCCTCCCCGGGGGGACAGATCCGCGGGACCGAGCGACACGATTTTCACACGATCCCTGCCTTGCGGGGGTAATTATCGTTTTAGAGATTGTCATCCCCTTCCCCACCAAAGGCACTTTTGCTCGATGTCTGTCGTCGGGCAGGGGAGGGGGGGGGGGGGTGCATCGGACGAATTCCTTTCGCAAAGTCGCAGCCCATTAGCGTAATCAATCAAACGGGCAACGCGTGGACCGGGGGAAACATCGGAGTGATTGTTGATTGAGGTTTCAAGCGCTTTTGTTTGTGGACACAGTTGATTTGGCTAAACATCATCGGAGGTCGGATTTCACTTCCATAAAATAAAAAAAACAAATCACCCTGAAGCTGAAGGAACACGAGACAACCGTCACCGGGGTTCGCTGTCTATGTCGACAACAAATTACCCCGCACCAGCAGCACCAGCAGCAGCAGCTCACCGGTGACCGTAACCTCAACTGGTCCACCTGGTCCACCGAAGAGTGATGGTGGGAAAGGCAAACGAAAGTGATTTGCTTTCTTTCCTGCTGGCTGCTGGTGACGGACTTGCTAGGGAATGAAGAATGGCCGCGACCTGTGCGCGATGTACGTAGGGGATCCTTCCGCAGGTATCATTCAAATCTAAACTACACGCAGGCCCCTTACCCGTTGGCCGGCCTCCTGCTAGACCCCTGCTCGATTGCTCAATGGGCGACAAAGAGCGCCCGGACCGAAATGGAAAGGGGAAAAAATCCAATTAACCGAGGTGCCTCCATACGCTTAACCCCAACATGATCTGAAGTTGATTCGAAAACTGGTTTAACCCGAGCATGTACTGACCCTTCGGTGGGATGGAAGTCACGGGGAGAAGGAGGGTTTCCTGGGGCTCCGGATTCACTGGCTACAGCATTCCGAAACGACAGTCAGCACTGTACAGTCACTAAAAAACGCACTACTGCGTCAATACCCCACTGGAGCCATGTGTCTAATTTGTCTTGTTAATGGCTTGCCGTCCCGGGGCCATCTTTTACAGGTTTGCTGGTAGGCGAGAGCAACGGACTGCAGGGCTACTACGGTACTAAGATCGCCGATCTCACCGAGCTACACCATGCCGTCTCCGGATCGGTGTACGCGGTTGATGCCCGTACGCTCTTCCTGAAGAACTTCAACTACGACGGTGAAGGGCCAGGTAAGTGGAACCGTGGACCACCTGGGCCCACATTTTGGGTTCACTTTTATGACGCCACCTTTTCGATCCGACGTTACGCACACACACACTCCACCACCTTCAGCGGCCTACTTCTACGTCGGTAATACGCGTGCGCCGAGTAATAAGGGCGCGTTTCGGTTGCGCGACGAGCGGGGCCGGGCGGGCGTGCTGAGGAAGTACCGTAACGAGGACATTACCCTGTCGCTGCCGGAGGGCAAAACGCTGCGCGATATCCGCTGGTTTGCCGTCTGGTGTGATGACTTTTCGGTCAACTTTGGTGACGTCCAGATACGCAACGATCTCGACTTTCCCCGGCCTACCAAGATCGCGGGGCTGAACGGTGTGCACGATGTGTCGTCCGACAATATCGTGATCGTCGATGCGCAGACGCTGCTGATACCGAACTTTAGCTACGATGGTGAAGCACCCGGTAAGTTGACGTCAATCTCTCTCTCTCTCTCTTTGACCTCTGAGTTCTACTTACGGGTCATTGCTTACGTTACCCTTACGCGATGCAGATGCCAAGTTCTGGGTGGGACGTGGACCAGCACCGACGTCCCAGGGTATTCGAATTCCGGACGAGAATGGTAAGGAGACACCGTTACGCCGGTACGACAAGAAGACGATCGTGCTGACGTTGCCGGGTGATCTGACCGTGTTCGATATTGGCCATTTCGGGGTCTGGTGTGAGGCGTTCACCGTCGACTTTGGGCACGTGCGCATCCCGGACCAGATCAATGTGCCACCGTCGCTGAAGATGCTCGGCATTAGCCCGCAGGTAACGAATGGCACCAACAAACGGCGCAAACCTGGCGCACGTCCATCAGCTGCGGCCGGTTCTGGTGGTGGGCTGCTGGACTACGTTGGGTCACTGCTATTCTAGAGCCATCACATCTAACGGGGCACGGAACACGACACAAACAAGCGTTGCACACATGCCGGGGCTCGCGGGAAGGTTCACACATGCTCACCACATGCGCTTACCCTGCCATATCTGTATCATACATATATATATATATCCTTTCGGTAAGAAAAGACAGCCAGAAACAGACAGCACAGAAAATGAGACAAGGAGACTGGGAAGGGAGTTCAATGCACCTTCTTGCACCATATAATCATCTGCACTTTACGCTCTAAACCATGCTGTTTGCGCGTGCTGCTCCCTCTAACGGGGCTTCTGCGCGTGCTCGAGGACATCCGCTCACATCATTTCACAAGAAGCTAGAACGCTCGGACAGACACCATTCGCATCACATTTTGCTGCCCGCGAGTTCATCTTCTGATTTGCCGCGCGCTCGACCGTGCATGTCCCCGTTTAATGCCATTCTGTACCCATTCTGCTCTCGTTTACAGCAAGCACGTGTGTATAGTGAACAGGAATCGAGGTATTGACAGGCACCGTACCACCGTACGAGCCGTCCATCCTAACCCTGCTAGCCCTTTAAGTATATTGTATAATGTTTTGCCAACCAACGGGGGGGAGTTTTTCCCGCAGTTTTGCGTGAGGCGTGGCGTGAGGACATCCCCGGTGTCCCACATTCCATGCTGAAGCTAACGAGCCGAAGCAGAAAGCAGGGATTGAAGAATAAATTATTGCACACAACAACAACAAAAAAAAAACAATAAATAATCGCTTCAAACACAATGTACAATGTTTACTCAACCGAATACTTAATCTAACATAAACTCACAAAATTGTGCGATCGGTACCGGTGGTAGCGTCTCTACCGGTTCGATCGATAGCTGTAAATAACCTTAATCGGGGAACAGTGGAGATAACAAGCATAAAAAACTAACAAACATTTATCGACAGAGTACATGCTTGATCACGAGCTGTGCAGTTACGCAAACGGTGTCATTGCCTCGGTCTTTCATTGGATCGATCGGCTAGCGATAATGGATAGGCGCATGGAACCGGAACTCGCGGATCGCGGGTTAGGAGAACGAATCCGACAAAGGTGGTAACGGCGGCGGTTCTAGATTGTTACGCACTTTACACGATGCACTACGCGCTAGTTGGTGGGAATCGCCGATCGCAGTCGGTCCATTGACCAGTAATTAACTAATCCCGTTGTCCATGTGCGCGAAGTGGTAGGTTTGCGGTTTGAATGCGTAAACCGTTGCCTCGCTGCGGCTGGTATTCTATTGTTCGGTTGCGTTGCTGTGGCGTTTTGCATTTGTAAATTACTTGTTTATCTGCGGCTTCGGGCGCGCCTGGGAGAGCACTCAACCAAGGATGATCAGCGATCTGATTGAGCGCACGACCGCTGCGTGTAAGTATTCGCATGCCAGATTTGCGTGGATGGCTTATAGAAACTTGAATCGTACTATCGTTGTCTATGCCTATATCTGTACAGTAAAGTAGCAGTAGTGTAATAAGGTAGTGTATTGAGTGTGGATCTGTTTGTAGCTGTGTAGTTAGTGCATGACCTTTACTGCATGTATGCTTCGAATGCTTCGAAACTGTAAATCTATATAGCTTGGTGCTTGAATGATTGTACTGTTCGGTAATGTTCTCAAGCGATGCAGTTCTCGGGGGTTTCTGATACTAATAAATGATTCTTTCTACCTTCCTATGCCTAATGTCTGCCATCGTGTTATAGTCCAAGTTGAACTGCGAAGTTTTGTTGGATGACTTATCGTTTGAAGTCCGTTGGGCAGTTGCTGGCGAAAGTGTGGTCGTGCAGCTGGTAGCCAAGCTTGGTAAGCGTTCATTCAAATCATTCCCTTCACTACCATCAGCCATATTAATCCTGATCGTTCTATTTTGTATTGTAGACGATGGAGAGTACATGTCGTTCGGTGTTTCGCCGAACCCGCAGGCAAGTCAAATGGTTGGCGCTGACGTAGCGGTCGTTTGGGTGGACAAAGCGACCGGTAAGGGATACGCCCAGGATTACTACCTCGATGCAAAGTCCCAGTGTTCCGGTGGGCGCGGTAGCTGCCCGGATACGCGCATCACGGAGAGCAGCAACTCGATCCGGCTCCTCAACGCCGCCATGGTCAATGGCTACTCGATCGTTACCTACCAGCGGCCACTCCGTGCTTCCGACCATCTGGATTTACCAATCTTCACAAACACCTCGCAAGCGATCATCTGGGCAGTGGGACCGCTAAACCAGCGGTACGAAGTGTCCTACCATTCGCACTACCTGAAGGGCAACAAGATGATCGACTTTGGCCGTCAACCGTACTGGAACTGTCCGACACCGGAAGCGGATCAACAGAAGCAAACCGATCGCTACAATGCACAGCCACCGCAGAAGCTATCCCAGAACTATCCGGCCTCGAATGGTAACCGACGAGAGGACGCCGCAAACAGTGTCCAACAGCGGCCACAGCAACGCCCGGCAACGGCACAGCCACCAGCGAAGCCAGGTGCTTGGGAGATTCCACCGATCCAGTGCTACGAACCGGAGGATGGTGTATTTTACGCCCAGATGGGACCGACCGGTGGCAAGCAAGGATATCCGGCGATCACAGGTAGGGCGTGTGAAGAGTCCCACAAAGTGCTGGTGGCTTTATGGATTTCGTTTCCCTTGTTTTTTGTAGGTCATGTCGGTTGGGGTCTTTCTTGGTACATCAATGGGCTGCTCATCCCGGAGGTTAATGTGGTGCGCGGCAAAACGTACACGTTTGTCGTTGAAGGTGGCCACGATCCGAACGTACCGGCCAAGTATCATCCTTTCTACATTACGGACGATCCGGTCGGTGGCTACGAACATCAATCCGAGGAAGATCGTAAGGTATGGAGCTGACGATGGGAATCCATGGCCGGTGATATTCCAGAAGCACTGACCGAAGTCGTTTTAAATGCATTCCAGAATATTCGCATCTTTGCTGGAGTGCACCGCAGCCGTAGCGGTAAGCTGATGCCGACCGGTGTTGGCCGGCTTTGCAACTGGACTCCAAACCCCGACGGTCCACCGGCGGATGAGTATCCATCGTTCGGTGCTTATCAGCGGAGTCTCTCGCTAAAGTGCGATGTCGGTGAACCGGGCATCATTACCTGGACGCCGGATGCGGACACACCGGATACGGTGTACTATCAGTGTCTTACTCACCGGTACCTGGGTTGGCGCATCAACGTACACGATGCATGCGATGTGGCGCAGCCAAGTGAAATCGAAGAAGTTTACGCAGAGCCCAATGAGGACGTTTCGGCCGAGGAGTCGATACGGCACGAGTCGAAGGTGCTACCGGCCGACAACTTCCTGCAGCAGCACGAAAACTTCCTCCAGAAACACGAAATGGATCTGATCAAGCATCACAAAATGAACCCGGAAAAGCAACAGCACCAGCAGCACCAGCAGCAGCAACAACAGCAACAGGAGGAACAACACTTCGACATCAACCTGGAGGAAAACCCGGAGATGACACGGATCATTGAGGATGGGATACGGGCGGCCGAGGAGCTGGAGGAGAAGCTGAAAGCGAACCAGACGACCGGTGAGCTCGGTAATCAGACGGTTCACTTGGTTGGCCCGTTGAGTCATGGGGGTCCTCATGGGGTACCGCATGGACCACCCCATGGTCCACACTTCCAGCATGGTGGACCACCGGGTCACCGTCATCCGGGACCGGGACCCCATCCAGGCGGTCCAGTGAAGCCGGTACTGTCATCCTCCGGTCTACCGGTTTATCTGCGACCACCGAACGGTGGACCGATGTTCCGGCCCGTTAAACTGCCGGTACGTCGTCCGATCAGTATGGAGCGTCGTCCCGTTACCGGTGGCAGTCGTCCTACGCGCCCGTTTGTCATTCCGCAACCATCGATGATTGTGAGCCACTACCAGAAACCGGTCGGTCCGTTGATGCGCCCCTTCGTCAGTAAAAGCAAAATGCCGATCAAGGCGATCGCTCCGATACTGCTGCTGGGAGAACCCACGGAAATCAAGTCTTCGCCCGCGTATCGGAAACCAACGGTGGAGATGCTGATCGGGAAACCCCCGAAACCGACCGGTGGTGGCGCAGTTGGTAACTCCCCTGTTGCCGGTCCACCGTTTACGCTACCCGATATGCCGCCCCATCTGTTGACGGTGAATCTGAAGAAGAACGAACCGGTTCCGATAACGCTTCCGGTGCGTCACACCGGCAAACCGGTCCCAGCTCCACTGAAACCAAACATTAAGCCGATCTTCAAGAGCCAACCGCACGATGTGTATGAGCAGAAGGTGTCGTATGAGGGGCTGGCCGCAAACCATGGCTTTGAGCCGAGCTCGGTGGTGGTGGAGAGTGGGTTTAAGCCGATCTACCGCCGGAAGGATGATTACGATCTCGAGTTCGAGGATAACCGGGCGCACGGATTCCTGCGGCGTCAGGACGATGACATCGATGAGGCGATCGAGAGTGATGCGCTGATGATACACGGTCAGGACGATGCACCGGTGAAGCAGACATTCGAACCGATGTTCATCCCTTCACCACTGGATAGTATGGCGATGGCACAGGTGAAACCGGCAACCAAGACAGGCACCGGCAGTACGAGGCGGAACGTTGAGATTCTGCCCGATGAGACGGCCGATGTGGTAGGGGAAGATGAGGATACGCTGGGGGCGGCCAATGAGCGTGTCGATCCGTACTACCTTCCGCCGATCGGTAGCGATGGTTCGGAGGTTTCGTTTGATGGTAAAGCCGTACTGGATGTGTCGTTACTGAATGGTCCTTTGGGCGATGGAGAGCGACATAGTGAACCGTTGCCACCGACGATCGGTACTGGTAGTTCCAAGACGGAACAGCTTATCCGTGAGACGCCCCAGTTCGGTCCGTTCCGTGGGGAGATTCCTCCGATCGCGGACTATCTGGCACCGGCCACGGTTGCCATTTATGGTACGCGAGGTTCGAGCGCGGTACAGCCACCGATCTCGGAGTACGCCAACCCATTGCTACCGGGTGGCATTAGTCCGCAGGATGGCCTCATGGGTAACAGCGACGAACAGCAGCAGCAGCAGCAGCAGCAGCAGCAACAACAACCAGTTGGTAAGCCCATTTCGACTAAGCTATCGATCGTGAAGCCGAGCATGCGGGCGGATAGTGATGGTGCGCAGGAGATGCGACAGGAGCGTAGCAAGCGTTCACCACACCATCATCCGGATCACCATGGAGACAGCCATGATGATGGTTGGCAACCGGCGGGTACGGAAAGTGATGCCAGCCGTACTACTGCAGCGGCAGCCTCCACACGTGTGCTGCTGGCAGCCCTAGCCTTGATGCCTTTGGTCTTGCTTCGGTGAATTGCTTTTTTTTCCGTTAGATTAGAGAGGGCAGCTAGACGAATTAGGGGGGGTGCCGGGTGGTCCTGGAGGTGCAGTATTAGGAGGAGTGGCGTTAGTAGATGCATACTGTTTAGGTTTATAGTTTTATTTAAAAAAAAAAACAAACTCACAAAAACAAAACCAATCACCTAAAACAAACTCACACAGACAGACAGAGAGACAGATATTGTGAGGTCCAGTGCCGACCATGGGAGAACAGACACGTGGTTCCAGAGGCGGTGATCGTTAGATTGTTAAAAGTACGTTCGTTGTAAGCAGTGTTTTCCAGTCTTTCGGCTTTTGCTCGTTTGAGTAGCCTTATGAGCTGGTTTGTAAATAAAGAAGTTAACTTTCTCTATCCACTATCCGGAGTTACACGGTGCATCTGGAGCTCCAGATTCAAATCTTTAAGCGTCGTCGTAGCAACCGAATGATCTCCTCGTTTCCGACCATGTTGGCGTAGTACAGGGGCGTCAAGCGTAACCGATCCTTCACCTTTAACCGGCACTTGCGTTCCAGCAGGTGGCGCACGACGTCAACCGAGGCCCGCATGTAGATTGCCCTAAAGATGAGCGTCCAGTGGCAGCGATCCCGCGTCTCTAGACTGATGCCCTGCCCGAGTACGTACTTTACCATCGTCAGATCGTTCGTATCGATGGCATAATGGCCGATCGTCATGCCGACACAGTTCTGTGCCTGCAGATTGGCCCCACGCTCGATGAGATGACGCACGAGCGTTAGATTGCGATCATAGACGGCCAGATGGAGCGGTGTGACTCCGGTATCCGGGACACCGAGATCGATGTTGGCACCGGAATCGAGCAGCACGTTTACCAGGTCTACACTTCCGATTCGTACCGCGAGATAGAGAAACGTTTCACCGTGGACGGGGACATTGACGAGCTCGGGCCGGGTGTATAGTAGCCGCCGGACGAGGCCCGGTTGACCTTTCTTTACCGCCCGGTATACACCCATCGTTGAGGGAACATTTGGTAGGGTGCAGGCCTTAAAGATGGGCGACTGGTACACGTACTGGAAGTCGGCACCATCGGTTGGCTGGTGCAGGACGGTGGCCCGGAACGAGTAGCACAGATTCTGCTCCAGATTGCGTACCGTCAGGTTGGCTCCGGTACCCCAATACACGGTTTGCCATCGGTCGCGCTTGACACTGTAGCACTGCTCGACCTTGAACAGATCGTACGGGATGTCCAGGGGATTTCGGAATGTCCACTGGAAGGAAATGGTCGAGGTGGTTTGCCGTACGAGCGAAATTTCAAACCAATCGTCCGATGAGAGCACTTTAATCGGCATCGTCTACAGTTATCGAGCCAAACTGTTTGAGTAATGCTCCCATGGAGTCAAATACCCGAGTTGGTGCCTAGTTGTTGATTCCGTTCCTAGGCAGCCCATTGTTATGCTAGTGCGAGGGCTCTACTGGAAGGGGAGCGGTAACAACTGGAAGGAGTATGGTGCTTGTGACGAACATTTATATGATTTCTGTACCATTGGACGATGTTCGCATATTCTGCGCAATAACAAAGCTGTTAATGACACCTGTTGGACGCCAATCCTCAAAGTGGAATTGTAGTGAATTATTTTCAAACATTTTCAACATTTGAGGTAGCACATCCCTTGCGTCATCTGTGCAAATACGTCTACGCATTTCTCTAAACTATTTTAAATGAGTGAATTCGTTATTTTCGCGATGTTCTCTATTCTTGATTTTTATAGCAGAGCATTAGTAGTCAGCTAGAAAACAGTAAAAGAAAATCTTGCGTACTATCCCAACATATGCTTGTATGGAAGTTTGGGATTTTCATGCAAGATTCGGTTTTCCACAAAATGAACATTGAAAACCCAGTGCGCAAAAGTGAGCGCCCGAGGAAAAATACGAATGACTAGGCGTCTCCAGGAACTCATTTTCACTATTATGTACACTTTCGTCTTGCGTTCTCGTGATCAGCATGGTTTACTGGTTTTGAAGAAGCTAAAACATTTCTACACAGGTCTTCATTAATTCTTATTGTAACATTTTCTCTCCACAATATAGCAATGTAGGGCACTCCACTTAGGAAAATTGCAATCGAGAACATTGTGTGGGAGACTGAATTGAGACCGGAGATAGAGGTTGCATTTTCCATATAAAAGAGAATACTTTGTTCACTGGGATTCACTTGGGAGTTCAAGTAACTCACGATTGATAGTACGCCATGCACGGTTGGTGCATTGCACACTTAGCGAGGCTTTAATTTGATTATAGAAAGTAGACAACTTTTCTAAATCTAAACACATGTATCGAATCAAGATACAGTTTCCACTCGTTTGTGATTTAATTCTTTCAAATCAAAATAGTACATGCACGAAGCACAGTAAGGATTCCTTTAGCAGAATGGATGTGAAGCATTTTGATCGGTATTGGATATGTTTAAAGCAATTACACTGTAGCCGGTACGATTCATGTTTGTTAATGTACAATGCTTAAAACATTACAGCGAAGGAAGATCAGATTCAATTGATGTGCATACTTGGCAGCTGATTTTGGGCAAACAGTGGAAGAAATTTGGATCAATTTGATGTACTGCAGTAGAAGCATTCAGCAACATCCTTCTGGAATATCACCAGATTCCTTGGAAACATTTATAGCGCCATTTTTCAATCGACGGTTTTTCATAACTCGAACGCTATGCACTACGCGCTATCTCCAGCAGCAGGAACCATTTGTCAGCACGCTTACGTATGAGTTTGGTTCATTTGCGACCACTTATTATGTGCAGATATCGACAGCAGCAGCGAAACATTCTGCCAGCCTGCCTGTGCCCCCGCTTGGGTTCGGCGTGGATCCATCATTTGCAGTAATGATTTATCACCCAGCCCGGGCGCGGCAGAGGCAGAAGGTTAGGGAGCAGAAGGCTCCCCGGTCCCCCTCCCCCCCTCGCACTGACTAGCAAGCGGCCACGAAGAAGCAAATGGAGCGTAAATTATTTACCCTGCCCCTTAAATCAATATTCTTCCGCATGGCATCATTTTTTTTTGTGCCGGCCATCACCGTCAAAGGGGTGTCAAGTGGATCATCCATCCTGGTGCCCTGCGCCCCTTCCGTCCGTTCCTTCGTCGCTCCACTCCACCCTGTTTACATCAAAACCCTTCGCCGTTTGCCCGACTGGCCAGCATTCCATGCACCGCTGGAGCGTGAAGGATATGGCCGGCCGCTGGTAGAAGCCCCGCCGTCCACCCAATCCTCAGTGACAGTTCTTGCTGTGACCCCCGTTTCTAGTTTCTTCTTCGCCTTTTATCCTCGCGTTTCTGTGTGTGTGTGTGTTGGAGATTTTTTTTAATGCTTCACCCTCCCCGAAGAAGAGTTTGTGGCCACGGTTGAGCTACTTTTTGGGAAAAATCCCTAGGATGCGCCTGGATTGCTCCGGGTCCGGGTCAGGGTTGTTGCTGCTGTTGCTGCTGCTGCTGCTGTTGGCAAAAGGATTGATTCCAGCTCCCGGGAACTGTACTGCTGTGCAGCGCTCAAACACGCTTTGTTGCCACTTCCGCCACAAAAACATGTTGAAGGAAAAGAATAGTTCTAATCAATCTTCATTATCGCCAGCCCGCTTGAGTTGACCTCCCGCCTGCGAGGTCAATGCGAGATGCCTGCAACGAGGACGACGAGTAAGAGTAATTACTTCGCCAGCCAACGCACGGCATGTTCATCACAACACCAGCAGCACCAGCAGCAGCAGCAGCAGGAGTTGTAATTGAAGCGCATATTTATCAGCATCCCGTACGATGCCTCAATTAGAACGCCACGGACGGACCTGTCGGACGGACCACCAAACGTTGCGCCCCTAATTTCCGGTGTCCGGAATTAAAATCCCGATCCCAGGCTTCACATATCCCCGAGACGGTTCCCTTTGATCTGACCATCAAGCAGTGACCGACACGCCGCAACACGTGCCTTTTTAGGTCTCGTGGAACATCTTACCTCCCCGGAACCTCTCCGCTTCGCGTTCGCTTTCCGGGTTTTTTACTTGGGTTCGATTGTATTGTGACCCTGGCCGTCTCGCAGTCGGTGGTCTGCTCTCGACTGGACAGTGAACGATAAATTTCCGCTTTACGAATGTTTGCTGCTGGGGTATCCCTTGGTCCCATCGTCCGGTTCGGTTATACGCCTGTTTTAAGCGGCCTTACTTTTGACACTTCCGTTTCCGTCCGTTCACCCTCCCCCCCCCCCGCTCCCTTCCCACCCACTGAAGACAAAACAATATTTTCCGATCAAAACGATGGCATGAAATTGCTCGGAAGTTTATCTGCACCGGTCCAGCCCAGCTCCAGCCGGTGACAATGGGACACCGACAGAAGCATTCCAACGTTTCACGCCATAGTGGAGGAGGTTGCTGACCGACCGGTGGCCGGTTTGGTGTCATTTTCCGTTCCGTTCCGAAGCCTGTTTCCGGAAACTGTCCTCCAACGGATCGCTCCGGGTGTATTTGTGGCAGGTTCCGAATGGAAAGCCCGGGAAGAAGGTTGGTTGTTCGGGCAGCAGCCGGCGGTGGGGCAGGGATAGTTTTATGATTCCTGCTCGGTAAGATAATCGCCGTTGTTGTGGCCGGTATCGGTAGCGGCCGGATGCTTCTTATTGTTCTCTTTCTCTCGCTCTCTCTCTCTCTCTCGATGTGTGCCAGTGACGGTGTCGGATTGCTGGTCCGGTCCGGTCTGGACGGTGAGCAATTGACATTTTATTCGGACGGTCCCGGTGGCAAATGGAAAATAATAAAAATGCCACTTCGCCCTTCACCTCCCGTTGCCATTGTTTCACGTCACCCTTCAACACCAACACCAACTAAAGGACCGGACGCCGGTTCCGGACGTGCGCAATCTATCTGTCCCCTTGGCCCGGGTAACTGATCGTTTGATCTCCGGACAGCCTGTTTGTCCTGTGTAAGAAAGGAGTGGTGGTCTTGCTGTTGGTGGTGGTGGTGGTGCGACTGATGCTGTTGTTGGTGCTGGGACGCATACTGATTTCTGCATAACGGACCGGGCGGTCCCCGGGAATTTCGTTTTATCTGCTAAGCAACTGCGCGTTGTACTCCTGGTGGGAGTGAAGTGAGTTTGTGTCTCACTGAATCCCTTTTTCCTACATTCCCGGTCGGGCTTGGGCTCTTCTCACCCCCCCCCTCCCCCCTCTCCAGCTGGGGGCGCCATGTGCTACAACGGTACAAGCAAGCGATTCGAAATTGATTTACGGACGGTGGCGCGCCACACGATGTTTTCACGCCCCTCTCTTACCAGAGTGACATCTCAAATTTAGTGGAAAATAAAGCAAAAACCCCGTCCCTCCCACCCCCTCCCAGTACGCCATGGAATGCGCGGCGTGGTGTGACCGGGGACTGACACCGCAAGACGTTCCGTTGTCCCTTCGTGCACAACGGCACGTCAAACATGCTTTTAAATTAAACTGTCCCCGGCAGTTCCACTGCAAACACGGAAGAGGGGGTGAGGGGGTGTGTGTGTGTGGGCGGTAGTACTGGCCCTGAAGATAAGAAGACACACCCCGGTGAAGATGTTGATCCTTTTTGCTGGTTTTTTTTTTTGGAGAAGGAAAATTGATTTTCTCACCTCACTTCAAGCCGGTCACACCAGCGACCATTACACACACACACACACACACACACCCCTCCGCGGGGTGGAAAACCAAGCCACAAGGGAGCGGTCCCCATGGCCGGAGCCTGTCCCCATGGCCGGAGGAGTCCCATTAAATTCCGGTTCCTTGTGTGCGTGTGCGTGGGGCGCGCGGACACGCCGCCCTCTTGGATGCTTAACGCTGTCATCGTAAATATGGCATTAAACTAGAATGTGTTTATACCGGGCTCGGGTTCGGGTGCTGACCCGTTGTACCAGTCCGTAGTCCGTAGTAGTCGTGGGGCCATGGCGTCCACGGCCGAGTGTCATGGCGGCGTAATTCCACTCCATCCTAAGTGCAAAGTTTGCACGGATCGGACACCGCGGGACCTCACCACGCCACGAGAACGCCACCGGAGAAGGAATTTTATGTCGCTCGCTGCGCCCTCGCTGGTACCTTGAGGGGGGGGGGGGGGGGGGGTGCAGGGTCCAGGTCCGGTCGGGCTTTTTGTTGAATGTCGATGAAATGTTTCAACCGGGAGGAAGGAAGGAACGAAGCGAACAGGAACAGCAGGGGCCAGCGGCCAGCGTGCGCGTTGTCCTAACAGCAGCATCCCGAGCGCGGTGAACCGGTGTTGTCCACTAAGCAAACTTTATTCGTTCGCGCTCGAGAGTTACGGTGTACGGTTTCGTTTTTACTATTTACTTCGTGTTGCCGACACACACCATGGAGTAGCGGCCGGAGGCGGCAGCAGCAGCAGCAGCAGCAGCAGTTCGTTTCATTAAGTGCCTAGCGGGGGATGTGGTTGTGTGTTGGTGGAGATGCTCGCGAGATGCGACCAAATAAAGTGTCATTAAATGATAGGTTAGGGAGGGTGCCGGGTGTTAAAATGTTTATTTCTCTTTTTTAAGAATCCGTAATCGGCATCGGGACCGCTCCGCTCGGTTCACTTTAATGAAGGTGATTCCCATTTTGCTATAAACGTGCTGCTCCCTCGTACACAACGGAATCGTAAGGTACTCCTCCTCTGATCAGCACCAGCAGCAGCAGCATCAGATGTCCCTCGTTTGCTGTGCTGTGCATGAAAAGGATGCTCCATTCCCGGTGCTCGCACTCGGTTCTGGTCCATGGGCATATTTATTAATACACTATATTCGACCGCCTCCTGGGTATTCCAAATAGACTAATCATCTTCACAATTTCCATATCTATTGCTATCGGATGGAGCGGATAGTAGTGTGCCGATTAATGGGGGATGAAAAAGGCAAATCAACCTCTTATGGACCGACCAACCAGCCATATGGTGCCCGCTGCTGGCGACCCAAATTTCCTCCCGATACACCTGCTGGTTGTCAACCGACGCTGTGCGCAGTTTGCTTGTCACGGTTCACGAGCCGGGGGGGGAGGGGGGGGGAGTGGGAGGTTGGGTTGGAAAAGAGGGCCTTTGGGTTAAAAATAAGTTTCTGGAGATTTTCGTTGGGTTTTCGGGGCCAACGGGGCCCTCTCTAGAAGGGGAGAGGAACGGCAACAGAGGATAGGAGCTTAAGGTGGTTTACCGCCGAATGATTATGTTAAAAGGGCTAGTGTTTGGGATGTGGGCCTGGGGATAGCAAAGAGAAGAAAAAAAAACCAGGATGCGCCGGCTGCCCTGCTTCATTCGGATAAGTGAGCAGAGGGACCCATTTTGCAGATAATAAATGTTCGACTGTGTGCGTTTTGCGGAGGAGAGGAGGTGGTGCATGGAAAGGGGAAATGGATTAATTTTTTTTACGGAGTTCCTTCCAACCAAACTGAACCGCCCACTCCGGGCGGTTCAGTTGACCAGAATCAGATAGCCCAAATGGAACCGTTTGAAGGAGTTAATCTGAGATGATTGAGTTTAAGTCGGTTCCGGTTTCATAAATATTATATGCAGCTCTTGTAAACCGTGTAATCTTCCTGTTTTGTTTTACCTGGTTTAAAGTATTGTGTTTTTTGGCATAGCTGTTTACAAATTTAGGTGAGGTTAAGAAAAGGATTATTTGTAAAAGATGAACACTTTTCTGATTCAAGCACGTAACTCTGGTTAAACTATAACACGTACTAGGGAACATGAAAATAGTCTGAGACACAGTTCCTAGCCATCCTTGCAAGGACAGTCAGTCCTCTTCTTCTGCTATTGCATACGTAACTGACGATGGGAGGTTCACTAAATTATTGAAACAAGAAATGCGAGCTCTATGGAAATGGACAATCGCTTAGATATAATATTTATTGGCTTCCATTCTCTGCACGTTGTTGTAGATATCGCTTTTGAATACCCGATATCGATTTTTGATCTCCTTGTCGTTCTCATTGTTCACATAAATGTTTCGCTTTCTGAGCATCACAATGCACTACGTTTTAAATCAAAAACTTTGCATACTATCTAGTATACTAAACTCTAACCGTAAAGTTTGTTAAGTTACTGATGTACTTAGTAGTTCATCTTGCATTTTCTTGAACAGTGGACTGAGACACATAAATAAGTAATATCACACACGCACACACACACACAGCTGCACTAGGAACGAAAAAACCTGTTCCCCATATTTGCAGACCATAGGACTGATGCAAACATTCCCCTTTGCCCGGTTTACCATTCATCTTTACCGGCCACAGTCATGTTTATCTTTCACTTCACACGGCTCCGTTAAGTATGTAATAAATAGCACAGTTTAAAGTTATGCCAATAATAATGTCGTGCACTTTAATGATAACCGCTACCGTACACTGCCGCCACTACCACACGGGGCCGTACCATTATCGACCATGATGTGGAGAACCAAACGCCCCTGGTGTCTTCACCAACACAACACCGGACGACGGCTACGACGACGACGACGGTGTGGACGCATTTGCAAAATGAAATCACTGCAAAAGACAGTGCTCACCGTTTCAGTAAACAAGAATAAAGCGGGGAACAGTTGGTGCAAAAGTTTGGCTTGTCATATCATGGGCCGCGAGCATGGTGGCATTCCGGGGAAAGCGGTTCCGTTCATCAGCTCGATCTCGACCTGGAAATTGGCTTCCCTCGTCGGCGCACCAACCGACACACAGGAGCGGAAGCTTTCAACACTTGCACTTTATGGTTCACCTTCAACCACCACCACCACCATCATGGAGCACGAGACAGCACAGATAGCGCAGGATCAAAGCGAGCGGCGTCTGCACTGCAGGAAGCCCCGCCTGCGTCACTGTGCACCCGGGCACCCGGGCATCCACGGGCGACGATTGGGTGAAATGTCCTGACGTCGGCATAATCGAATCCGTGGTGAAAATGGAATATTCCACTTGGCGAAAAGGCGGTGGGTGGGTGGGTGACGCAAAGACATTTGCAGCATCTTTATTATTTGTCCTCTATTTACATACGCCACCGACCAGGAGGGGACAAGGCCCGGTCCCGTATCTGACTTCAAAGGATCTTGCTGAGGTGACCGTGTTGAAGTGTTCTAAAAAGAGGAAGCAAAAACTAGCGCGAAGAGAAAGAAGCGCTCGGTGACAATCGTGGGTAAGTTTGTTGAATATTCCAAGAAACGAACGAAGTGAACGCAACCTCCAGAAACGTTCTGATCCAGGATCCCGAGTCTGAAGTCAGAAAATAGCAAAGATCGTATAAAGCTCGTTTGCTCTTTTGAAGATTTTCCACCCGAAAAAATGATTACCCAGTAAATTGGTGCCAACGTGCGAACGACTGGAATGCAAAACCGTCAGACCCTTGGGGGGGGCGCCAGACGATTTAGGGTGCGCGCACCCTCGGATCGCTGGATAAAAATGTAGATTTTATGTGATTCCATTTCACTCGACACTCGCACTCGAGGAGAACCAAGCGGTTCCCCCTGTGACTCCGGAGGGCGAACCATGGACCACAGGACCGGCCTCGTCAACTGATTTTATCCGCGCGAAGACCGGCGCGAATGCCGTAAGACGAGACGAGATGGTCAGGTCTACGGTTAGTCCTTGGCACGGCACATTAATAACTCATCGGGCTCCCGAAAAAGCGAATGGCCGACATGATTTATGAATCTCCCACCTCCGAGGCAGATCCTCAGTGCTCTGCTCTGGTCTGGTTTATTTAAATAACTGTTTGACGAACGAATCCCTAATAAGTGCGTTCGCCTTACTGGCCGCCGTCGTCAGGCTGAAGTGCTTGGCACGATTAAAGCCCCCGCACCCGTCGGCCATTGCTGGGAGCCATTGCTTCAATAATACTTAAAGGCAGACCTCATGCGGTGCACACCAGGAGGAAGCTCGGAAGGAATACTCTCTTTCGCCTTCTCTCTGGTATGCGAAACGTAGAAAAAAAGGAAGAAAAAACCAACACTTTCTTAATGACCTCCCGGGGGGGAAGATTTTACGTTTTTTTTTTCTCCGTCCATCGTTGCCATCGCTTTTCAGCACCCCCACCCTTGGGGGAACAGGGAGTACTCGGCAAGCTTTACGAGGTGGTTCGTCAATCATTTGTCAATCAACACGCTCATCGTCAACCGAACCATCGCAACGAAACCCGAAACGGGCGTCGATCGATCGCAGGGAAATGAGAAGCGCTTCCGGAGATGAGCAAAGGCAGGAAAATGTCGCGCGAGTGGTCGTGGAAAAGTTTTCGCCTTTCTATTTTGCCTCTTCTTCTATTTGTTACATTCGACTTACTCGGTTTGAAGTCTACTACTACTCGGCACGGCGCACAGTGACGTGCCTGTCAGATGACATGCAGAGAGTCTATCACCGGGATCCTATGAGCGAACTGACATGGATTCATTTTTCACATCTCTCTCTCTCTCTCTCTCTCTCTCTCTCTCTCTCTCTCTCTCTTCTCTCTTTCGCTCCCTTTCGCTCTCTCTTCCTCGCTCCCTCAGATCTCTGTGCTCTGGAAAGGGGTCCATCAAAACCGAGTTTGAACCCAGGTGCCCGGATGTGGCCAGTAAATTAAAAGTTTACTTCGGCCGGCTGGCGACAGATGCGCAAACTTTAATCGCAATACCCTCCCGATCCGCAATCCCGATCGCCGAGAGATGGCCAACGGTTGTTCCCGGTGGCGCCCGGTGACTCGATGTGGTTTTGTGGTCGTTAGCGCACTGGCATGTCACGGCGAGATGGGATTCATATTTAATGAACCAATCAAATATTATAATAGCCTGTGACATCGAGCCGGGTTACCGCTCGTGGTTCCGTGGTGTGCGCTCAGGAATGTACCAAGATGACGCGCGAAAGAAAAGGATGTCGCTCCGTTGCTCCGTTAGTATCGGCACTCAACCGAACCGAAACGCCGTCAACCCGTTGCGAGCGAACTAATCCGTAACATTCCGGCGATCGAGCACCGAGAGGAGCGGGCACTCGAACCATTAGAGACGAACCGGAGTCCTGAACAGCACTTATCAGCACTCCTCCGATGGCCACAGGATGGATGGGTCGACGATTCGAGGTCAACCTTTCGGACCATCGTGACTCATAGTGAGCGCTATGAAGCGGAACAGGTCAGCGGGAAGACTATTAATAACGATTTATGCAAGCCTCCCAGTCACCTTCCCCCTTTCTTTTCCAATCGAATCGAGCAAGGGGTTGGAAAGAGCCGGCGAAACGGGGGGGGGGGGGGGGGATTAACTTCTCGACGCCATCTCGGTGCCAAGGCTCGGTACGGTCGGAGGACGAGGGCGGCTCGATGACTGAATTATTGAGCATATTTTTGGGCGGAACGGAATCGGGAACTCCCGCGGTGACCTTGCCGAAGCAACGGGCGAATTATTAATTGTTGCGGTTTGAGATCGATGAATAAGTTGACTCAACGCGCGGTTGTTCTATCTTTGGTAGCAGGAGGAGAAACGTCACGGGGTTTTAATAAGGAAGCTGGCAGGATGACAGGTACGCGGGTTAATTTGATGCTGAAAATGTGTTTCTCCATTTTCTGTGTCGCTTCACTCGGCAACAAAGTTACGGCGAAACTTTGATTACGCTGGAAGCAAATTAGTGTTCCGTGCCGGGGGTCCGAGGTAATCGATCGATTCGTTGGAAAGTGTCGACCGTTGAAGGTATGAATCGGATCGCACCACTTTACACGAACATGACGCAGCTGTCTAGCTTTATGGAAACCGGAACATGATTTTCCTGCCGTGTTCGTAGCCTACCGACATAAAAGCATTTCGCCTGGTCAATTAGCTTATCGGGGTGTACGATAATCGGAATAATCAATAGTAGATTTATCCTAAAGTATGTTGCTGGTTAGTGGTTTAACGTACCACCGAGATTTAACTGATAAAAATGTTGACTTTCATATTGATTCGAACATTAATTACCATTTTTATCCCTAACCTTTCGTAACTGGGATTGTTGCATCACACAACTACATAAATTTGACTCTTTCCTTTTGTTCATCATAGTAGCCATGAAATATCTCTGCACATGATAAACAATGTATGATTCCTGGTATAAAAATTCCATTAAGAGCAGCAACAACCAAATCCAAGAAACTGCAAACAACCAACCGATGCTTTTTAATTGAAACCATGACCAGGATAAAAGAAGCGAATGCATATCATGCACATCTCGAGCGGTGTGCAATAGGAAAAGCAGCAGCAGCAGCAGCAGAAACGGAGCTAACGGAACTGGAATCACAAAAACATGGCCCGAAGCTGATTTACATTCATCAACATATATAGACCGATCCATTATCCGAGTCGCTGGATCTCGTTTGCTGGAGAGATGAGCATGAGGATATGCCAACCATGCTTGCACCGTTTGCATCTATCGCTCTGTCTGCTGTTGCATATCAATTTTTAATCATCTACCGACTCCGGTACACTGTTTTCAATCGAATGGCATGGCATTACGTTCTACCATACCTGTGCCGGCCTTGGGAGTTTATGCTGCTGCAGCCACTGCTGTTGCTACTTGTTCCCTTCGGCTACGATCAGAGCATGATGTTGTACCTTTTGTTGTACAAACGGGGAAATGAAAACTTTACTCCGCATGTCCGCGTCTTCGACAACAGGGCCCTAAACCCTCGAGCCCTAATTGTTGTACAACGGTCGATAATCGATTATCAAATGGTCGTTCCCGGCAAACCGATTGCTCGCCAGCGCCTCGCACAACAAGGACGCAGTAGGTAGGACGAACTCGCATCCGGATATTCGGACCATCTCGATGTGTGCAACAAAAATATTTGCTCCCGATCTCGCTCACTTAAATGCACCTGGGTAAATCGTTTTTCCTAGAAAGAACTCCCCAACCCCCGCTACCTCGTCTTCACACCACCACCAGCTGACAATGATGTACCCTCCTCGCCATTCCTTTTTCTCCGTTCGGGGTCCTTTCCTGCGTTTAGCAGGACTGGCCGAAGAAGCTGGCCGTTGTTGATCGATTCCATCGGACATGCTTCGTAAGTGCCCGATGTCTAGTTCGCTGTCAGAGCCGTGGGCCGGCTTACTGGGGCTGCTCCGTGGAAAACAATTTCGCGTTCTACGGTCGGACTTCTCCCGATTCTTCCTGGTGGTCTGAACATAACTGCATACACACACACAAACAATCAATCACTGCCGTTGACCGTTCGATTGGTCTCTGGGCGCTCTGGGCGAACGCGAACACAAGGAACGCGCTTCTGGAACTGCAACCAGCTCTTCAAAGAGCTACATTATTGTGTGACGGAGTGTTGTTTGCCGAGTTGGTCCCGGTGGATGCGAGGAGAAGGAAGTGAGCCGAGGCAACGGAAAGGTTTCAAGGGCTAGCACAAAAGCAATCATCCGACCAAGACCTATCCCTTGTTACAGCAGGATAGCAACCGGGAACGCCACGCCGGACCAAGAAGAGGCTGAACACCTCAATGGGTGGCTTTCGGTGTGTTGGTCGGTAGCAGCCTCAGAGCAGAACTTTGTGTTTGAGGCCGAGATCTTACCCCAATCCGATGCTCTCCCACCGGATTCCGTAGGTCCGGTGGTCCGGCTCTGCACACCACACACACACACACACACACAAGAGAGGCTCGAGGACTTGTGGAGGCTGGAAATAATTACAACGGCCAACAGTTTGGCTTTATAATCTGTTGGACCAACAATTAGGTTCCTGGAAGTTACCCGTACCGGCACAGCACGGACCACGAGAACCGCTCCTCCTCCTCCTCCTTCTAAGATGGTCAAACCTTGAGCCAAAGCCCAGACCAAGAGAAAGGAGCCAGGTCGAGGTACCCGTTTACTTTGACTTAATCTCTGTTTGCCGTCTTTTGCGGTTTGCTGTTGGAGGTGTTGGAGCATCCGCCACTTCCACACCCCCTACAATCTACATACATCCGGTGTACGGGGTAAAGGACCTCGTTCTCGCTCGTTCCGTACGGTCCGTCAATAGTACAGGGTAAATATAATTTATTTTCCCCACAGCTATTATTGTGCGCTCATGGGATATTCATTGGTGTCGTTAGTGGTTTGGCGGGATTTGTGTTTGAGCAGCCAACACCCTCACCCCCCCTACCCATCGGATCGGATGCTGGTCCGATGTACCTGGCGCTTAGCTGGAGCGGATCAATTATCGCATCCCAATTCGGTTGCAAACCACCGATGCCATGCCACGCCGAGCCATGCACTTTACTGCACTTTGATGAGGTGTGTGTGTGCAGTGTGGCTAGAGGGGCGCAAAAATGGCACTCGATCGTGCTGAATCGTACTACGAACCACATTCCAAACGTCATTACGATGCTGTCCGTTTTCAGCATTTTGTAGTTTGGGCAAATCGGGCGCATAGCAATCCGAGTATGCGTTGAGCTTAGCAGGCTGGATGAAAATGATGATGAAAATTTAATATTTTTAAATGCATTCCCGATGCCACGGTGGTCGTGGCTGGCGTTGCAGCGAGCAGCAAGACGGGTGGTAAGGTGTCCGCATTACACAAACACACACACACACACACACGCACTCCTACCTGCGTTCGGTCCGTGGTTGAGCGTTCGCTTGGAAATACATTTGATCCCGTGGTAAATTCTATTTGCTCAACATAATCCACGCCGAACCGCAATCATTACGAAAGTCTGATGTATGATTTATGCGGACGTGCGGACGGTACCATGCCCGAACTCCATGTTGGTGGTGTTCGTGGGGGTGGAGGGTCCTCGAAAAAGGGGATGTAAATGGAACCAATAATGAACGCATCGCAAATTGTATTACCACAAGGCTTGCAGCTGCTGTGTGCGTGTGTGTATGGTATCAATATTTGGTATTTCGCGATTTGCAAGGAAAATTGTGATCGAACATACACGGACTCGACGCACACAAATACACTCATCCCTCCAATCCATCGTGCATCAATTAGTGGATGGGTTTTTGTGGAGCGGAGCGGAATGGTTTATCCAAATGATGGAGCCGCCCCTGATTTGCTGCAATCGAATGGCCGTACCAGCACCCCTGGGTCTGGTAGTCTAGATCTCCCGGTCTTCCCGGGTTCGTCGGAAGTAATCAGCTCTATTCACGCGCACGCTCCCGAAATTTCTGACTTTGCCCCAGGTACCTGAAACGTTGGTTGGGCTTCGAATGTGTGGTGCCCGTGGCGATAGTGGCGGCCTTTTACCAAAACGTGACATAAAGCGAAAAGTTGGAGGCGCTTCAGGCTGCAGGTGCTTTATTTCGATCCCGGTGAATGGCTGCCGAATTTGGGGTATTTACAATTTCTCCAAATAAGGTTCTCTTTGCAGTGTGGGTGGAATTTTCCCGCCACTACACTAGGCGCTCCGGAGCACCGGTTTTCCATAGAAAAGCTTTAGCAAGCCAATATGCGTGGAATTGCGAGTGTTAATGGTTATGAATGTTGTGGTAGACGATTTGTTGAGACAACATCCAACCAGGATAATTTGACGGATGTTGAAGGACATGCAGGGGCCAGAACTTCACAACAAATCAATCAAATTGTAAGAGCTACAAATCAATATTTCTGGCGCAACACTCGACAGCCCTATATTGGACGTAAAGTGGTCCATATTGAACATAATTCGATAAACATTCATTGAAAAGCTTTTGTCTAATAGTGGTCCTTGAATCTAAACGCCAGCCTCTAATTGGACACTTCAGGCACTGTTGTAGCTCGGTGAAGAACCTCATTAGCTTCTCATCTTTTCAGCAGCTCTCTTATCACACCATTCCTGCCTTCTAATGGATCTTAGATTATGTTTACGCGCTGCGACCATTACAAGACAGTATCTTTCACGATCAACCAGCGCGTTTCAATGTACCAAAAGCTTATCAGCTTTTCTGAAATAAAGTGCGCAGTGAGATGAAACTCAAATGCCATTTTTACTCCGCAGACGACTCGACCCGGTGACGACGTGCCATTTGGTGAGTATAAACGCCGATGGTTTCGTGCGTTGTGATCAAAATTAGCTAAACCGATTTCATGCTCTCGCGAGGATCCTCTCCTTCTGCTCCGTAACGAAACCCTTAATTCCTCCCTTCCCTGGGATGTACCCCAGGTCGTACACTATTCCCAAATATGTCTCGCTTCGGGCAGATCCTAGGGATGGCTTGGGGATGTCGTCGTCGTTGTCGTCGCCCGTGAAGATGCTGATGGTGATGAATTTCGTCAATTCATTCCGGGTAAGCAATAAATCTTGGTCGTCCCCTTGATAAGTGACGTCGTCGTCGTCGTCGTCGTCGTCCTCGGTGCTTCGTTCGCCCGTTGCTTGATGTCATCGTGTGTTGGGCGCACTCTCCGTCATAGTAGTGAGCCCCTGAGTTCCACATTTCATGGTGGTACGATGGGGTGATGGAAAGCGGAGGAAATCGAAATCATCGTCGTTTGTGGACGGACCGAGCCATTCAATCATCCCATCAACGGTAGGCTGACGCCAAGCAGCAGCCACAGCGCAGCGCAGGCTCAACGATGGCCAGAGGGGTTTGAAGGCGACGGACGGAAATGGCTGGAGACCGGAGGCCAAAGATAAGCAGCAGCAGGATTGTATGCCAGCGGTGGATGATGATGGAGAGTAATGAAGTATCCGTCCACACCTCCAGGTCCAAGCACATGCTCTCTAGGCTCTTAACCGGCCCCTACTCAACCCGTCATCGTAAAGCAGACACGCACATACACATACAACGAGGCCACGTGTGTGTGTGTGACAACCGAGATAGATACATTATCGCCATGAGTAATCTTAATCTTTTTTATTGAATTTTGACATATTTTCCACTCCGTTGAAGCGAATTCGAACGAATCCTTGCAGGCGGACCGGCGCTTGTTGAGTATCATACCGAGGACGGAGGGGGAAAGTGCTTGTGGAATGTGCAGAAGCTGGTTGAGGAATCCAGTCTACGTCGATATATGATGGCATTGGTCCGTTACAATGCGTTCCATCAGCCTTACTTGAGCCTTGAGGCCTTCTTCCCCTTTGCCTTCCTGAAATGCCATGCCAGTGATGGCCCCGCCCCCCCCCCCCCCCTACGCGGTGTTAGGGTGTGTGTGTGCGTGTGGGTACGTGGATTGTTGGCAAACTCCGGGTTCGCATACCCGTCGCCCATACATTCCTTGCAATTCGGTCCTGGAAGGAATTTCCATTCCTCCTCGGTCGGTTCGCGTGACCTTTTTACTACCCCACCGGCCCTTCTTCTTCTATCTCTCCGTCACGTTGAGGCGCGTCCATACTGGACGATATCGCACATCTCAGTCCAGCGCCCGGGCAGCCCGTTGTGCCTGTTGTGCCGCGCGGAAACGTCTTGCAACCTTTTTGCCCGGAACATGAGACATTCCATTATTTGCGCCGCGGTCACCGGTGGACCCCAAGCCACTTCCTCTGTCTGTCCTGTCCCTCTCCCGTTCGGCAAACTCGGTTCGAATCCATTAGAGGGAACACTTTTCCTGCTTTTCCCCGCGTGGAAACACCCAGGGAACTGCTCCGTCCCTCCCTTCGGCGCATAATCCGAAGACCGATGATGGCACGCTGGCAGACCACATAATGCTTCCCTTTCGGGTCGGTCGTTGCGATGGCGGGTGACACAACGGGATACCAGGCGGCGACAACAGTGCATTTGGAGACGGAAGGTCCATGTGTGTCGGTCGGTCCATGGGTCGGTTAACGCACCCTCACACTACGTCACGTCCGCCCGACGATGACGACAATTCGTATCACGGCCATCGGCCGTCCGTGGTGGACCGACCCCGCGAACGTTAGCGGTTCAGTTGCTCGCCGCATGCCGTGGAGAGGAAGGAGTTATGCAAACGCACTTGCCACACACTTGGCACAACCACACGGCACGGTACGCGTTGTGGACTTTCTCCAGGCCATTGAACGTGACCACCGGAGCCGGCCGGTGAGTGGAGGCCCGTGGAGTATGATTTAGTGGGTACGCGGCTTAGGAGTGGATGAGCGATGGCCTTGGTTTACCGTACCGGTACGGAGCAGCAGCTCGCCTTGGACGCCATTTCCACTTTTTTTTTCTTTCCACGGGAACGATTGATAACGATATTGAAGTGGCTCAGTACTCGTGGAATGTGATCCGGTTGGCCAAGGCCAATTTATACCCCTAGCCGAAGATAAAGCACTGGGAATGGATCGTCGGAATGTCGCTGGATTCGTTCTTAGCAATTGCGGTTCAATATTTGCTAAACATTGGGTGTACGGTTTTCAAGAAACAATTGAAAAAGGTAAAAAGTGTTTTCTTTCCCTTCTATTTTATCATGTTACCTGCAAAGCAGCTGCTGTTGGTTATAACAAAAGGATTTAAGATCACCGTACATAAGGAATTAGTGCTTTGAATCTTTAAGTAACTTTTAATAACAGGTTCGGCTCTATTATTAGCCTTCTCTTTATTCTTATAAATTTATCCTTCTAATCTTTTCGACAAACGCGATCCTCTTCAATCTTCCCTTTAATGCCTTTTTAGTTAAGAATGATAAGTACTAATATTTGATACTAATGTACGATAAAATATTTCACGACACTCGGAGTCGAACAACCATTAGAAATCCTCTCGTTTCAATTAGTATTACAAAGTGTACAGCAAAAGAATCACCAGAAGCGAATGCAAATTGCTATCCGACACAAGGCTTGGTTCCAAGGACATACCCTTTAAGAGCACTACATTTGTTTCCCCTGCAAATTGGAGCACTACAATCTGCAACCTGAAGTGTTTTCCTTACTTCTGGCTACCTGGTAGATGAAAAATGGGGACAAATTAAAAAAGGAGGTAGTGACTGAAACGATAACGATGTGTTTTTGATCGCGTGCACCTCGGCCGAGGCCGAGAGCAATGCGGAGATTCTGGTGTTTCTGTAAATTGGAGTTTTACCATTTTGTCCACCAATCACGCCGGTAGATAAGTCGGAACTGGAAATTGTGCCAGTCTGCTAGAACCACGGTGACCAATTGGTGGCCCCAGGTTTTTTCGTAAAATTTTCCTTCATTCCTATCATTTGTCATAGATTTGCCGTTCGTGTGCTACCGAGGCTACGGATTTTTTTCCCCCAAAAACCTCGCGGATCCGTTGGAAGCAAAAATAGAACCTCCACTCATTATGACGAATTGCCATTGCGGGATTGCCCGGGGAATCCGGGGCCGTAAAAGCGCCCTCTCCCCCTGGCTTCTACCACGGTGTTAATGAGCGAAGGATGATGGAGGAGCACCGAACGGAACCAGTGACCAGAAGATTTCGCCCGTTAATTCCCCGTGAACGCGCCATGGAAAGGATGACGGATAAGCCGGATGGATTCTGCGCAAAACACAGCAATCTGAGCGACAGCCATCTATGCCCGGCGGAAGCATAGATTCGTTGTTTTCTCTATTCCCGGTCGTTTCTTTTAATACCATCCGCAGTGAAGCGGGAAAGACGTGATGCGTTTGAGAGAGGAAGCATGGCAGGGAATGCGCAGTAATGGTGAAGCGATGTTACTAGCGAAGGGAAGTTCGTCTACTTAGTGACGGAATGTGGGGCGCAATGGATGGCGAAGCCCAAAAAAAAAATGATGGTAGCCCGATATCAAAGCAACCCCTGCGGCCTACCGGTGATGAGATCCGGCAATTCCGGGCCGGTTGCGTGGTGACTTACGACAAGGTGGCAGTTCTAATCCCTAGACTCCTGGCCACAACATGCGATTCCAGTTGGATAGCTGGGCTGGGCGAAGTGTCGGTGACGGCACGAAACCTCGGCGAAAGAACCGATGAGGGAAGGGACCTTAATCTTTTCATCATTAGAGGACCCGTTTATGCTTAATCCGGAGAAGGACACCGGGAAGCAAACGAACAAGATTGCTTGTTAGAATCCCGCAAAATATAAAGAGAAAGAAAAAAAAAAGTTAAACTCCAAAAACAGCAAAGGCAAAAGTATGACGAACCGAATTTGCATGTAATCCATTACTAACATGAAGGGAGTGGGGACACATCCGTGTGATTGCCTTTGGCAGCGGCAACACTTTTGATAGGGCAGATGCTGCCGCTTCCGGTATCTGCCATCAACCGTAAGTACGTTGCTAGTTATTCGCATCCGCTATCAATTACCGAACACTCCGATACTTCGAGTGAACCATCCTTCTAGTAGATCTGAAAGGATGCCGTGGAAAAATGGCTAGAACACTGACCACGCGGAAAATCGGCACCAATCGATGTCAACACATTTCACTCTACGATAGCTACTGACGGAAACGATGACACAAGGGCAAAAGAACATGGTTGAGTTTCATGAACAAGTCATCCCGGGTGTGACGAATTTACGAATGACCGGCCGCAATCATTTTCGGAATTACGTCCGCCCCCATCCGCTTCCCTTACGAACATCTTCGCGTAAGCGGTAAGCTGTACTAGCACTTGTTTTGATTTCCTTCGAGAAACCCATCCTTCCATTCCAGTTAATGGTGGTAAACCGTTGGAGCTTCTGCTCTGATTCATTCGGCCGTTTGTTAGTGTGACTAGAAGCGACGGACAGACGAGGGGAAGTAGCAATTCACCTTCAGGCAGTTTGCTACCAGATGTCGCTCATTGCCAGACCATGGTATTCTGTCTCATAAAAACTGTTTTAAGTAACACTTTTGAGACTCCTGGCTGAAGAACCTGTTCTTGTCGTTCTACATGACGTAGAATAACTGGTTCTGGACTAAACAAAATTTTTTTTTCTACGAAATGCAAATCTATAAACCAGCACACCGGTCGTTGCTGACAAGACTTGGCATCGTAGTCAATCGAAGCGTACACTCAATCGGAGCGACAGAACAACCGGAACGCTGCTGATAGCTCGTGTTATCAGCGTGTGTGTGCTGTAATCCGAAGCGGCTTGATTTCTGTGGCTCTTTGGCCTCACGGTCGGTATGGTCTACTCAAGAGGAATTGTGTTGTGCCCAGTGATTACCTAACAGTTCCTTCCTTGTAATGTTCGTGTTGTCCGTCTTGAGAGCGTCTTGTTCGAAATAAAAGCATGATAACTCTTCAGCGGTCAACGATCCAAAACACAAACAAAAACACGTATGATCAGCTGGCTCCATGAATGGCGTTTTCTGCATAGGGTGCTATGTAATCTGTTCGCGATAGTACTTTGGCCCACTTTACCACACATGCTTTTTGGTCATCGTCTTATTCTTCTTCTTATGTGAGATAAGTCGAACAGATCGTAACACAACTGAATTTGGCCAGAGCGATTTTTTTAATGATAGGCAGAAAACCAGTTCCCCCAACGTGGGAGCCTGTTAAAGAGGGGCCGCGATAGCGAAAGCTTTACTGAGATTAGCGAAACCCTATGCGAAAGATTGACGCATGATGATCAGTACGGCAGTCGACTGTCGAAAGGCAACGCGTGAGGTTTGATAGTAGAAGGCGATCTAACGAAAGGGAAGATGACTCGTTGCTTAAGCATACTAGGCGCATGGCTACTGCTCTGTTTGTCGTTTGTGTCCGTAGTTCAGGCAGAGGAATCGATCCGTTTCCCGAAAATCTTCGAGTACGATGATTGGGAGAGTTGTTCCAATTCATCCGATTACTGCTACGCTAAGACCTTGCTCCGCGTGGATCAGTTTCCGGCTGGTGTCGTTGTGCCCGATACAGATGTGTGTTAGGTAAGGTCGAAAGCACCAGCGCCAGCAATCATCAGTGTCGTTTGTTGTACTTCTAGAGTACTGATCGGATCGTCTACAATCATCGGCGACATGTTCTTGAGTTGGGTGTCTGCATATCAAAGTGTCTGGATGAAGTCAGTGGATTAAGTGAAGCAGAACGCAGGGCTCTAGATCACCCCGCGATACCTGTTAATTACTCGGTAATGTTTTGGGTCAATTCACGTAGTGTTGTTTTATGTTCGATAACCGAAATGATTTGATTTGAACGGTCCTAACGTGTCTTCATCAATCAGTTCCATATTCCCAACAATGTTTTCCCCACGATGGTTGTTGATGATCGACGCTACAGCTCTCTGGTGAACGTTTGCATCAACAAGCGACTGAGGGCCGAGTACAACATTTCGGGGCACACCACCTTGGAGTACTGCCGGCGACCACGCAATAGCCCAGCACTACCATTCAGTAAACCGATGACGATCGATTGATCGATAATTTCCTAGATTGTACTCTCTTGTGGCCATGATTGCTAATTGCTTGTTCTTTCTCCATGATTCCATCACAATTGCAGCCTTTTTGGAGCTTAGTTTTATCACGATAACGTTGACCTTAGTGAGCGTGCCATTTCTCGCGACTCTCATCGATGTATGCTCGCCGAGTGATAAGAGTAAAATCAAAACAGCTGCCAAGTCTAATCATAATCAGCATAAACGCGATAAATGGGTTATGGCATTTTCAATCCGCCAAAACTGGAATCGTTTGCTGGCGCAACCAAGGACGGATTTGCAACACGAGTTGCATCAGATCGATGGATTGCGAGTGGCTCTACAACACCTGCTTATTGTGATACACAGCGTTGGGATGGCCATGATCGTACCAACGCAGAACTATGGCGAACTGGAAGGATTCCTTAATCATTACCCACTTCTGGCGTACATTACAACGAACGCCATACTCGTCCAGATCTTCTTCACCATCGGAGGTTATCTGCTGAGCGTGAACTTTCTGCGTGATACCAGAACCCAATCCATCGATGCACAATACGTCATGAAAAAGGTGCTGAACCGATTGCTTCGTTTATTGCCAGTTTACTGGTATTTTCTGTTGTTCTCGGTTAGCGTAAACGTGCGATTTGATACGAACCTCAGTGGATTTCGCCTTTTTACCGTTGAGAATGCTTTCTGTCGTCGGAACGCATGGAGTAACATGCTGTTTATAAACAACCTAGCTTGGCCGGAGGAAATGTGCCTCATTCATACCTGGTATTTAGCGGCTGATTTGCAACTGTTCCTGCTCGCACTCGCTGTGCTCGTAGTGGTGCACCGTTGGCCGAAGAGCTGCGGCATTGTGTTTATGGTTGGAACACTCTTTTCACTTTGGATGCCAGCATACATTACGCACGTCGACAAGTTGCACCCAGTGTTTCCGTTCAAACTAAGGTAACTAACAAATGGAGGAGAATTCGTCACGGCTATAACAATATAATCATTTGATAATAGTGAGGCGAAGCTGTTTTTGATATATGACCGATGGATACGAAAGATTCACATGCCAAGCTACGTCAACACGGGCAGTTATTTGGCCGGTCTGATTGCTGGATATCTGCACGACCGTGTCAGCAATCACAAGTTGCAATTGAATGCATTACCGGTAAGCTCAGAGCGCTATGCTTTGCACGTGTTCTTTTAGGGCTTACTATCTTTGAATCTTTTGTAGCTCTATCGCGTTGCCAATCGTTTTATAACGCCCTTTCTGGTCGTAGTATTGCTCTCCTCCGGAATTTGGTACACGATCGATGTGCCGAAACCATCATTGTGGGTTACACTGTACAGCGCAGTCTACCGCAATGTGCTGGGAGTGTTTGTGGCCATCTGTTTCCTGCGATCCATCAATGCTCCCAAGGGTATGATGCGGAGAGATGCGTTCCGACCGTCTTTTGGCAATGATCTAACCAACTTTTCGTTTCGTTGCTGTACAGGACTGTTCCGGCGTATCCTGTCACTCAAGCTGTTGACCACTCTGGGCAAGCTGACTTACAGTGTGTACGTGCTTCATGATGTCGTAATACGCTTAGCACAGCTGAACGTACCTTTGGGTGCGGCGATCAGCATAAAGAAGGTGTTCAGTTTTGTCTATCTGATCAACACGGCAGCTTTCGCTGGTGGACTGCTAGTGTTTCTGTTCGTGGAGCAACCGATGATACAGCTGTTCAAGCCAACCATCGACCGTATGTGCTCCAGGAGTAACAAGAGAAAGGATAATTAGTGACCTGCTGTTCGCGAACCAGAGCAAGGCCGTAGAAGCCGAAAATGAATTACATTTCCCAAAACCTGATGTGCAATTTTATTGTTGGCATTTTATTTTGTATTTTACAAAACCAACTTTAGCTTAACGTTAGATTATCGTTACCAGCAGTTCAATTACCTGTTCCTATGACGTGTTGTGAGTAATGCAGACCATCAATTCGTAAGTGTACAAAAAGAAAGAAAGTATATTAAAACGAACTGTTAAATGTTTACCGGCTACAGTGCTGCTCAGACTGAACTATCTTAACACATTCACATTTTACATCCAGAAATCGCATTTGTAGATATGATACCTCATATGACTGATTGTCGACCAGTCCATCGCCGTCAGTTGAATTGCGTTCCACGTCGAAGGGACCACCCGGGAACTGAAATTGCATTAAAAATTATGATCTTTTCACAACCCAAGGCTTTTTGGAACGGTTTCCATACCCAGAAGATGTGACCGCGCATTCGAGCAGTTCCAAATCTTCCGCGTGGTGCTCATCCCGGGGCCGTATTGATGGTGAATACACTACAGGCAGCGCATAAATCTAAAGAACTAAAGAGACAAAGACAATAGTTTCAATTAGCAGAAAGTTTTCACTCCTCCTCCTCCTCCTCCTCCTTCTCCTGCCACTGCGAACCGGATGTGCCGGATGATGATGAGAACCGGAGATACGTCGCAGACGTCGTGGACGGTGGTCGGTGTGATGCGGACGCGGCTTTCGTTAACTCTTTTCAGTCCGGGCTGATCTGGAAATCCGGTCGCTCCCGGGGATCACTTCAAGGGGCCCGTCCCAGTGCCCATCACACTATAGTACAGATACCAGCCGCCTGGGCCGCATCCACTCAAGTGTGACGATAAAGTTGAGCGGCTTTGATTGGATGACAACATCTTTTCCATGCGCTCATCTCCACCTACCCTACCGGTGGGGGCTGGTTCGGGTACTTGCGAAAGTTCCAAAAACGGAAACCCGGGCACTACAAGTGAGTTCGCTATCGTCCTTCCGTTCCGGTGCGTCATGGTTGGACGGTTTTGGGTGGAGTGGATGGGAATGGATAGTTGGATCAAGGGTGCTGGCTGAATGGTGATGATAGTGCGCCAGTCGAGGCCTATCCCAGGTTCCTGCACTGCGTTCCTTGTGCGTTCTGGGCGGAAGTGATGCTCGAGGCGGAAGCTAGTCCTCGTCGACCAAGTTGAAGAGCGAATTAATTAGCTAACGCCGTCCGGGAACTGGGTGCCATCCGTTTGAAACGATACCAGCTTCCGGTTCGGTTCTTCTGTACTACTCAACCCCATTCGAGCGCTTTCGAGAGCGATGAAGCCCGGGATGCGGATTTCCCGGTCCATAGATGGTGCCTCGGAGTGTCATTAAAGTATTTCCATTTATTTCGATCGAAATTGAGAAATAAATCGCCTGCATAACAGGGTTTACTGTTGCGCAAAATTGGCGCCAGGCCAAGCCACGAATTACAACGGCTGTGCAGCATGTTAAGGCACTCGACGATCGGATAGGGGTGTTGGCGAATATGCTAGCAATCATCTTAATGCACTCGAAACTGTCTATAGTCAGTCCATCGTTTATGCCACACACAAAACTTACCCATTTCCCTGTTTGAATGGCAAATTTATTCGAGATTCCTCACTCGGCACTCACTCGCGTCAGTCACGTCAGTGGCTCTCTGTGGCTAAACCTCCCCTTTGGTTCACTTCTAAGTCTAAGTTTCGGTTGAACGCGCCCTCTGCCTTCTTCCACCGCCCGTTCGCACCCGCATCGTTTTTCATTAAATTAATGAATTTTCCATAAAAATAAGATTTATCTTTTGCACTTTCCCTTTTCGCCGTCACCGCAATACACATCCACCACCAGCACCACCACCATCGCCGTGAGTTCGGAGTCTCGAGAAGGGCCAGGCTATTAGGAAGCTATTTTCGTGCTACAATTTACGCGCCGTCAGCGAATCGTTTTCTCGCTCCCCCAGTAGCGTGCACTAGGGACCCTCCGGTTGGTCAGCTTTGGCTGAGTAATTTCCCGGGTGTCCCGTTGCGAGCAGGAGCTACGCGAACCGCGAACCCGGATCATGCTGCATGCGGTAGATGGGGCACTGGCGAGCTGGAATCTAATAAAATGAGCATTTTCTGCTTGTCTCGCCGCAGGCTACCGCACGGGCACGGGTGAGGAGGGAGGTGGTCGAAAACAACTAGGCAAAAAAAAAAAAATACAGAGAAACCCGAAGGACGGAGATGATGGTGAAGCGTCGATGTTGCAGGAAACAAAGAAGTGGTTCAAGATCGGACCGCTGACCGTGTCGTGAGGGAAGGGCCGAGAGAGAGAGAGTTAGAGGCGGTAGAGGGGGTCTCCTGTACCGAGGCAAATGAAGTGCGCGTGAAAAAATGGCGCCTTTTGGCTTCAATTTCCGGCAATTGATTTTTATAGAGAAGTCCATTTTAGCGGTGGGGTCACGACGATGATGGCGTCGTCGTCGTCGTCGTCGCGCAGTTATGGTGGACGATCTTGTATCGGTGTTTTTTGGGTTGAAGCATGAGAGTTCCAGGGACTTTTTTTTTAATAAAAATGGCTCCTGATGAATCCCTATTTTTGTTAAAGGATTGTACTATCCTGAATTCTATTGACACACGCAAACGACACAAAATTTCTTGAACAGTAGAGCTACAAATTTGAATGTGCGATTTCCGATGATACAAACACAAAACCATCCATCGCATAATGACCAAGAAATGTTAACTGGATTGTTCTTTTGTGTTAGTATTTTTGTTGAGTTCGCTTGACAAGTTTTGTCGATTACGATTTGTACCTCTTATTTGGGTGTTTGGACGTGGCCAATGGAAGTGATGAAAATTTGCTTCGAAACCTAATTTCGAACTCTTATTTCATACTCTCTGTGAGTATTAAGATTCGCCCTCCGTCACTTTCCATCATATTTTCTTTCCAAAAAGAATTTAAAAAAATAAAATAATTGAATATCATAAGAAAAGTGAAAGTACTGAATACATACTGAAAAAAAGCCTCTCAGCAAGTAGGTGAGAAGTCTCATTATTTGACCATTTTTCGTCCATTTTCTGCCAAAACACAACTTAATATGATTTCAGTATTGTAGCTTGACTGGCGATATTCAAGATTAACATTAGGATATTAATTTGGCTTTTTAAAATCAACCTGAACTTAACGTTTATTCTCTGAACCTAACGATCGCTACTAGACAGGAGATATCATTAGTTTTTAGTCATCAATATTGACTCCAAACGGTCGCAGATCGCCAGCGCAAAAGGACCACAGCATACTTCAAACTCTTTGACCAACCCAAAAACCACTTCAGCTTTGAAGAGGCAAGGGTCTGTCCTTCTGTCTCGCGCTCAAGCGGCCCAGCATCATTAACGAGCGAGTTCCCAAGCACGCACCCCATGGACCGAACCGAAATGGCCTACCGGCGGGCAGGTGGTTCGCGCGACAATAACTGACCGCGCCCGGAACAGGGCCGGAAATGAAATACACATAAATTGTGACCTTGATGGGCCCCCCGGGAGGCCAGTCGGCAATACGATGACAGCGAAATGGCCTCACCGTCGTCCTCTGCGCCGTCGTCATCGTCGTCGTCGGCCAAAAGCCGCACTTCGCGCGCACTCTTTTCACAATAAATAATAAAACTTTCACCTCGCACCTCGTGCGACGGAGGAACTGGCGTGGATTTTAAAGTTCCACAATGTGCCACGTCATGCGACATCATGCGGCGATGTGGCTATCGCATCGCATTAATGTAAAGCATGGCGCTCTGCAAACGGATGAATGCCAGCGCAATGATGCCTGGCTTACAGTTAAGCTGGGGCTGGAATTGTAAACGGATCACGGTGGCCACTAGCACGGATATCGCTTCCCATTATCCGATTCCGATCCGTAACCAGTAGCCAGAAGAGAAACAATAAACGGTTCCGATAAATAGCTGGCAAACCGATGGAGACGCCGTCGACGACGACGATGGCTTCTGGATCGGATCAAACGTGGATTCCGAAGGCCGCTCGCTGCAGAGGGACTTCCTTCCTTCCTTCCGGCGGATTCGTTCCGGTAGTTCCGGAGCGTCGCGCTGGTTTATGTTTGCGATTTGTTTATCATTGTTAGGCTGGTGTGAGGGGGGGGGGGGGGGCGAGAGGATACAGGCAATCAACTGGAATGATATTTATCAATTTAGTCAGCCCCATTCCTCCGGACCGTTCCCGTTTAAACCGAACCGTAGGGCATCATCGAAAGGTCAGAAGGTCGGACGCGTAATTGAGGGGATGAAAGCAGAGAAGCAGGCCGGGAGTGAAAGGCGGTGTGCGCGATTTCAGCGTTTTATTGGTTGGGCATTCCCCTTCCCTTTGCCTTCCCTCCCATCCCTCTGATCGATCGAGCCGTCCGTTTGGCCGTCGTAAATCCGGGAAGCCTTACAACGATTGCAAACCCCGGGAATGTGTATCAAAAAGACGTTCCGTCTTCCCAAAGGAGACGCCAGAGTCTCGCAAATTACGTCCAATAAATGTATCTTGTTGCGGAGGGGGGCAGAGGAGAGAGCTACGGAGACTCCTGTGGCCCGCGGCTGTTGGTTGACTTTTTGGGCATCAGCAGTAGCAGCGGAAGGAAGGAAGGAAGGAGGCGAGCGGGGATGAGATTTTCGAGCGAAATGAAAACAAATGTAACACGATATGGCCAATATGGTCGCCGGGGTGCCATGGTGTCTGGTGGACGAGGATTTCCTACCCCCCCCCCCTCCCCCTCGCTCCCACCGTGTTGGATTTCCACGGATTTGAATACGTTACGTACGTTACGGAGTTGCGCGCATGCGAGACGTTGGATTTAATAAAACTTTATTTGAACATTCAACCATCCTGGCCCCTAGTGTTGCCTTCTCCACGCTTCCCGGTGGACGGAATGAGGATGCTGCTTGTTATTTGTCGTATCGGAATACCAGACCATCGGGGCCGGCTATCTCCTACCACGGCATCTGTATCTTGGTTGCTTGTATTCGTCGTCTGGAAGGAAATTAAATGATAGTCCTTCGTCGGTGGCTCCCGGCGGGGACATTATCGCAGTGCTGAGTAGCTTAAAGTGAGACATAAGTCCGGAGTTAGGAATCAAAATCTTTCGACAAATGGCATCGTGGAGTAGAAGCTTGGGAGGAACAGTTCGCCAGCTGGCCAGCTACCGCGGTCAGATAAATTACGAATGAACTGGAAGGTCCGCCGACAAAAAAAACGACAACAACTCTCAACGACAACGATGACGGTCGGTGGTCGTTGTTGAAGCCTTATACCAAAGATAAAAATCATATTTGCCCGCCGGCCGCCGGCCAGCATCCAAGAAGAACCGCAACGCGCACGACCATGCGAAACCGTCATAAATTATCAGCCAAGCAGCCCTCGGCCAACGATACAAATCCGTTATAAATTGCATACACTTCCCTCCCTGCTCCTGGCATCCGGGTGGAACCGTGAAAGCCAAAATCCATTATCACACGCGACACATGCTTCGCTCGCCGGCTCTTCGTTGGCATCGTCGTTGTCGTCGGAAGCAGCGGTGGACCAGCCCCCGGATCGACCTTTAAATTAGCGAGCGTAATCCTTCATCTTTACTTCGTTGGCCACGGGTGAGTCTCTTCGTGTGCGTGTGTGTGTGTGTGTGTGTGTGTGGTCCTTATCGTATATCCTTCTGTGCGCTGGAATGAGACTCCGTTACACACCGGTGAGTCCGATTGTGATTGTGATGATGGGATGAAATTATAGAGGTCACGTGGCAAGAGAGAGAGAGAGATAGAGAAGAAGGATGGGGATCAGTGGATCAGGGAATCCCCTTTTGCCCCGGGACAATGGAAAAAGAAAAGCTGGAAAGCGTGCTGAAGCTGGCGTTCCGTTAAGCGAAGGCTCTAAGCACTGGCGTGCTACCACGATTGCCTGAGTGCCATTCCGATTACGATGGCTCACACACACACACGCACACTGGCACTTTTGGGAGCGATGGATCCTTTAGTTTCGCTGCCATTATGTCGCCGGAGCAGAGGGAAGGTTTGGGTTTTCCTTGGCTCCAGCGCCACATGCGTCTTTAGAGATTCCAGAGAGAGAGGAAAGATGCCGCGTTGGTGCCAGCGGATTGCCAGCGATTTCGAAAGAAATCGTATCGGATGGACGGATGGATGGGCCAGATAAATGGTGTGGCCGTTTCGCTCTCCCGTAGCTATTCTGCTTCTACATTCCTCGTTCTGGTTCGCTCCCGGGACTTCCCGGAGTTTCCCCGGATCTGTTGAGATTTGATTCCGTTTTCCCTCGGATGGCGATGGTGGTGGTGGTGGGGGCATGAAATATAGATTTTGATTATAACATTATCGTAAATCCTTCCCGAAAGACGAAAAGCGACGAGAAACCGGGACCGAACGCCGGGAGTAACGAAACCTCACCGAAAGCGGTGAGAAGAAGTCTAAGAATCCGAAGAGCGCCAGCAGCTCGCCAGTAATGCTTTACATGATCCACACGAAAGCTGCATTTCTGGCCGGCCGGCAGGAACTGACCAGATCTGGTGTGTACCACACCACACGAACACTGCAAAAGGACGTGTTTTGAACCTGGTTTCGAAGCTGCGGAAAGAGATTTCGGTTGAATTGGAGTCCGAAACGGAGTTTATCACACATTTGGTAGCGCAAAAGTGGCGCACGATTCGCTGCACGAGTGGTGTTGGAGTTTTCATGAAAATAAAGTTTTCCTTCACCTCGTCCACCACCCCCCGGGAACTAACTCGGTATGCGCCACAGCAGCTGGCATGATCATATGAGTGGGAAAAGGCGCCACGGAATCTGGAATCCCAGGTGCACCGTGGATGAGGGTGCCTTTTGGATGGATCTGGATGAGAACTGGAACTGGAACTGTGGTACCGGTGCCGAAAAAGTAAGTTGCGGCTGGCGCTTTATTCTCGATTGGGTAATAATTCTTTCTCGACGCGCTGCCGAATTGCGCGCTGCTTGGCAAGTACAAGCGAAGGGAAGAATAAGTTGGCAGTCAGGGGCGGTTGAGTCGTGCTGAGAAAGTTTTTTTAAAAGTTCCACATATAATAGGGACATTAAATGGAGCCTGCCAGGGATTGTGCTAGTGTGTGTGCGTGTTTGTGTGTGTGCATGATGCGAAGGGAAACGTTTTTTAATAATGTTTTCTCGTGAAAATCGTTTAAAAGATTTCTTTGGATAATTAGAGGATGCCGTAAATCATGGCCAATGAACGCACTTGTCTTTTATAGTCACTTTAACTGTAAGTGATTTTTTTTAATGGTGCAGCTTCATTATTTTCAATTCATGCTCATGCTGTCCAAATGGTATGCGCGATATGGTGCGATTTTTATTTCAAACAAAACGATTCAGGTTTAATGGTCGCGGTTTCGTTTGCTAATGAGTTGGTTAACTGCTTTCTATTAAAAATGTTGGGCTGAATGGGGTAACAACAGAGAGTTTAAGAAGTTATAAAAAATGTAAAACGTTCGCACATAAACATCGAAATGCGTTTCGAAATGAATGCAATGCTATTTAAATTTAGCAAATCAAGTTTTGGTCGCAAATTGTGAACAGGTTTACAAGCTAACAATAAAAACTGAAAATTCAATATAATTCAATCTAAGTTGATAAGTATTTAAACCATTTTCAATTTGTTAAAAAATGATTTTCAACAGACTTTCAAAATGTTTTTGCTACGCTTACTTTTTTTAAAGTAAGTTTTCTGCCGTTCGTATACAGTTTCTAACATTGTATTCTCTATAATTACTTTCGTTTTCCTCTTCCACACTCTTAGATTAAACTCGATATGCAATAATCGATATCTCCTTCGTGGCAGTTATCATATCCTTCTCATCCAAGGCCAAGCTCTCTCCTCTACCTATTTCTTCGTAAACACCTTTTACGACGGGAGAAACTAAGAGAAAACGAATAAAAGTTAGCTCACGGACCGCGTCCACCAGTACTCCAACTATGAGGCAACCATTCGATGGCGGTGGGTCCTTGCCCTACTACAGAGCTCACCTGTCTATCACCATCATACCATGCTATACCAGTGATTAATCTCATTACCGGCCGACTGCAGGAAACCGGAAGTGATAGTGTTGCCAACCAACCAACCAACCAACCAGCCAGTGATAGGTGCCAGGCTCCACGGACCTCCCTCCGTCTTTAGCCCTAACACTTCGAGGCCAACATTCTTGCGTCAGTCAGCTCTGCCATCAAATACACCAACAGGCGCCCCCAGTAACAATGTAACAAACCAGCGATGGAGCGATGGAGCTAACGAGCAATGACGAGCGGTGGTCATCATTTTTAACGCAACCCAGCACACTGGATACGCTCCCATGGCCCTGCTGGTCCCAACAGCACCAGAAGCAACAGCAACGGGTTGATGCATTTTTAACGTTGGCGCGTAAACCGGGCACACCGGGAATCGGAGATTGTAGCGCGCCTTGGAGTGCGTCCTTTTTTTCGAGGAGCTCAGCAGCTCTGCCAGATGTGCAGTGCGCTGCTTCCAGCATCCCGGCTGTGGGCTGGGCTAGCCTAGGCAGGCCATCTTGAGTGGTGCCCGCGCCGAGGACGCAAGGGCGGAAAGGAAGGCGTTGAAATATTCACCAACCCAACCGGACCCAACGGAGTCCTCGGGACAGGGGAGGGCCAAGGGTGTTAAAGGAAGTTTACGGGGGCGGAGCGGGTTGCAGGGTGTTTTATTCCCGGAGATAACTTTCATGCCACTTATGGTGCAGGTCATTGTTTATATTACGCAGCCGCCCGCGCTCACCTCCCTCCCAAAACCCGGGGTATTATATCGCTGCCCGGGTATGTGAGTTAGCACTACCCAGTACCTCGTATTTATGCTCGTGCATTGCAGGCCATCGGCAACACATCGACCGGCGGTGACGGGCGAGAGAGAGAGAGAGAGAGACCGGTACATGAAGCACCGACCGTATTGATGCCATCAAAGTGGAATCACTCGCCCGGAACGGTGTGATGTGCACACCAACTACCATAGATCCATGGCTCTACGGTCAGCAGGATAGCTGTGGGCGCGCGCGCATGTGCGTGTGTGTGTGTGTGTGTGTGTGTGTGGATGTATGTTGTTGGTCCAGGGTCTATATTGCTCCGATTACTTGGTCAGCGCGTAAACAAGCGCTGGACCCGCATGCTACACACACCGGTCACAGCAGTGTGCAGTTGGTGCGGTGCGGTTAGAGGCGATGCGACGGATGAACAACGGGCCCTGCACACCGACAGACCAACATCCTGTTTCTGCATCACACCAGTGCCATCTTGGATTATGCCAGATAATAGAGAATTCTGGCGAGCTGATGAGCGCTTGTCAAAAATGTCAAAACGAGCAAAGTGTGCGGGTAGCAACCAAAAAGTGAGGTTAAGGTTCCTCAACCGGTCTCATTAACTCAATTTTGAGCCACCATTCGCTGCGTCTACGCCCATAGGCTTCAGCAGAGGGAAAGCAATGGAACCCAGAAGAGTGTTCCCGGACAGGGCTGGCTGGCTGGCTGGCTGGCTGGCCAGGACACCTCTGAGCAGTGCGCGTATGTACGCTGCGATCTTGCGGTTTCACGCGCTCCACCCTTCGCTTGCTGATGGTGCCGGTTGGGTGTGTGTGTGTGTGTGTAATTTATGTGTAATGAAATGTTTTCCCCCGAATACGCTACGGTTAGGGGATGTTAGATGTGCTTATCCCTTCACCCACCTCTGCCCCCTCCCCCACCACTGGACATCTGTTCGCTCGCTGGCCGGAGTGCGATAATGCTTGCTTTATTACGCCATTTTTCTCCACAGTTCAGTTACTTTGGCCCTGTGTCCATTGGACCACGTTGGTGCTGCGGGGTAGTAGAGGTGCTTCAGCGAAGCGACCACCACGCACCACCGCGGGAAAGATTTCGCCCCGGATGGGATCCGGTGAAATGATTAGAAGTCTGCCGCCCGGGGGAAAGATGTATTATTTGAATTTTAGATTAGTCACCGCACCTACTACCTCCCCAAAAAATCCTGCCAGCCGCGCGTGTGGTGTGGCGCGGACAACAGGATAAGAACCGGACGGTATCGATTCCACCATTGCTCGATGGCTCCCGGGGTTGTCCGCTTGAGTAATGATCGCTCGGTGCGGGTGAATGGAGCGAACACACTACTTCACGACGGCATCGGCCAGCCAGACGCAAAGCCACCAGCGGCCATCCGGTCCGGCTGTCCGTTTTTCTTCCTTCGAACATCAAAAACAACGCCACCCTCTGAAGGGAGGACGACCGGTCGAAAGGGTGTAAATTTCATATAAATTAGTGCAATTACTTATCGTAGCACCAGGCACCAGGCACCAGGGTTTGCTCGTTTCCCCCCCAGAAACCCATCCTGGGGACGCTACGGTTTGCAACTCGCTGTCTGCTGTCGTCGTCGGGTTCGTTGTTGTCGTCGTGGAAACACACAGGGCATCGTACCCAGGATGTTTGCTTGTGTGGTTGGTACGGTTGATCTTGGAGGCATCTTACGCGAGGCCATGACGAGAATTCATTAGCGGAGAAGGCGAGAAATGGTTTGTTTTTCGTTGAACGCTTGGGACGACCACCCATACCGGACGCACCCATAAACCATTCTCTCCTTCGATTGGTTCCTTATTTATGGATCGTAAAAAATCGTATTTCTCGGTTGCGTAAAGCGTGCCCACTTCTCGGAACACACCTGTGACAGATATGTGAGACAGCGGAACGCTCGGTGGGTCTGATGATCCTCCTGTCTCACTCTGCGGCGTTGGCTCTTTCTGTTTTGATTAATCATTCATAAGGACCATTACCTGATTTGAATTCCTGATGAGTGTAAGCGACTTTAGAATTGTAAACATGGATCCACTAACACGCGCACACAGACACACATCACATCGTGAACGATCCATTTTGTTCTACGAAGCAAATGCATGTAAGTGATTTAGCTAATGGAAGTGACATCAAACTGTGATGATCGATTGCGTGCAAGCAGGTGTAAACTACGCGGAACAATGCAGCAATCCGAAGGCGATGGCGTCGGCCATGAATCGGTGCTAGAACGATCATTTGCTCCAATTATTTTCCTTATCATCGTTAATTACAACATTAAAACTCTAATACCGGCTTACTGTCACGCCACACACACTCGTGAAGCGCTCCACGGTTGTCCACGGCACTCTGGTCTCTGGGTACGGAGTGCAGAGCACCACGTACCGCGCTAGCTAGAACTTTGAAAAGGTGAAGATTAGATAGCAGTAAAATGGCTGCCAAGTTGTTTAGCAGCCATCGTTCCGCGTAGATTCTTGGTGGCTGGATTCCTCGAGCGGCGAACGAACGAGCGAGCGTTCGCACCTCCACCACCACCACCACCACGACCGTCCGACGCAGCCATTGGCATGATCGCTGGTGTACATTGTAATTGGGACACGAATAATAGCACCTACTTCTTCAGCTTCTTCTTCCGCTTCTGCTTCCGTGAGAAGAAGCGTTTAAAGTTGGCTCCCGTCACAACCGCAACTCGGTGGGTTAGGATGGAATGGAAGGCGTGGAAGGCCGTCTACGCCTTGGCTGCGACGCTCCGAACGAGCGCAAAGTTTATTATCTTCTTGACGCCCAACGACCTATCATCATCGGTGAGGAAAAGGATGGCCTTTTTTTGGGAGCGGAGGCAGATAGGGTTGCAGGGGATGGTCGGGACTTTCCCGAAAGACTGATAATTACATCGTTTTCTTGGAGGTACCAACCATTCCCGGCAGAAGGATGTGCACTTTGCCGTTTTCCGTCGTGGAGCTGCCGTTGTGGGGACGCTGCTCAACGACGCTGCTGCTGCTTCTTCTTATAAACCCTGGGGCCGGTTGTTTGTGGCCATGAGATTGTGCAATATTTCAAAGCAGATTGGGATGTTGTAATGCATCTGCCCTGTTTGCGAGATCCCGAGAATCGGGAGTTTGAAAAGCATTCTTCAAAATACTAGAATCCCAAGTGACAATCAATCATCAGCACGAGCTGTTTGCAGAGTTCGCTTCGCACTCGTAGTAGGCCAGGCCAGATAACTCAATGACGCTTGGGATACAGAAAAATCCACCCAAGAATCCTAATGATGTGGTTAAGAGACGAGAAACGAGCCCATTCCGTGCTAGAAAATGGTGGCTCAAAATGGTGACATTTATACTAAGTGTTCCTGCCACTGTCTGCACGCTTCCCCCCTCGAGGGCAAAGGTAATTGATTCTCGCCTCGTCCTCGCACTGGCCCGTCCTGAGATACAACAGTCAATGCTTCGTCATGACACCGACATCTTGTCGTTGTCGGTAAGATAAAATTGGCTTCGAGCAAGATTCTTATTTCGAATAGAGGACGCGTACCACAACAACAACAACAACAACAACAACAACAACAACAACAACAACAACAACAACAACAACAACAACAACAACAACAACAGCAGCTGAGCAGAAAAAGATGGACAGAGAAGGAAAATGGCGTACGTGAAACCACAGGCTATAGGCACCGAGGATTGACACAGGAATTGAGGCAAACGGAAGACGGATTCAGTGGAGTGGAGAGAGAGAGAGAGAGCGTGTGGTTTTGGAAAAGTATCCATTCATTCGTCCTCGGCCGTGGTCACCGAAGAAGGAGGAGGAGGTACGCTCCAGTAATTTGGTGCGCCTTCGGTGCGGAGCCATTTCTTCGCTTCGGGCACAACAATGGCGCCGGTTCCGTATCTTCTTACCGCGCGGCAGATACGGAACTCACGGAGGTCCTTAAGGATTGCTGCTCACGGCTTCGGCGGCATGGAGGTATGGAGTGCAACGGTGGGTGGACGACGACGACGACGACGACGGAGTGTTCACATTTTTCCACGGAAACCAACCCATTTACCAGTGGTGGTCCTTTGTGCTGCCGAAGAGGCTGCAGAAGAGGTCCATTCGCTGTGCGCCGCTGTACTCGTCACTACCTCGCTCTGCTCTTCTCACACCGGACCACGGTACACAATATCCTCTCGAGTCACCAACAGCAGCAGCAGTAGCAGCAGCAGCAGCAGCCATTCCGATGGTGGCCATTTCATATTCTCGCCTCTCGCCTGGCCGCCTGGTGCTTGCAGATTGTATCTTCAGTTCCGTCCGTAGGCGGCCATCTCCGCTCCCTCAGCAACGGTAGATGGTAGTCGTCATTTTCAATCATTACCACCTCCCCACCCTATCCCCTTCTCCAGCGGCCCCTACCACCGTGATTGGTGCTCTCATCGCCCAGCAGTAGCAGCAGCAGCAGCATCAGCGAGTTATAATACATTTCGTTCCCCCGATCGCCCGATGATCTGCAGTGTCAGGCCGGTCGCCCCCGACTTCCGGCAAATCATTTTTCTCGTCCTCCCCCGCCACATTCCCGGGAGTGAGCACTTTCGGGCTGCTCGAGATCATCCAGCCAGGCCCTGGCAGCGGGGTCTGGCCACTTTAGAGTTCAATTCCATTTGCTTCCATAAAAGCTCGCGGCACAGCCTGGGGGGGAAGGTGAGCGTAAGTAGCGCTGCAAATGGGATGGCTCGGAAGGATGGCCGGTAGGGCACGGCACGAATGGTGGGCTGTAGAATGGGTGGATGGATAGAAATCTCATTATGCTTGGTTCATCGAGCAAAATCAATCGACGAGGGACGAGCGAATGACGATGATGATGCTGCTGCTCTTGCTGCTGATGATGCTGGAACCGGACCACCATAATGGAAATGGACGAAGGCTTCAACTTTCTTTCCCGTTCCGTCCGTTTTTAGTCACCGGTCGGGAGCTGCGTCCACTAGAAGTCTGTGGTCAGCTGCAGCAAGGGCGTGCGGAGTCACCAATTTCATAGATAATAGCCCCTAACCTGATCAGCACCACGCCCCACCAAGTTTCTTTCAAGCAACCGGAAGACGCACTCCCGCACTCCCGCACTTCAACGCACACTTGGATTGGGGCTTGATTTTGACGTTTGGTATGATGCTCCTTCTTGGTGGGCGCGCTTTTTTTTCCTTTTCGTTGCAGCAATGGTTGCCGATGCCTTAATTTCCTCTTCTCCGACTCTGGCGCTCGAGGTGAAGGTGCCGAGGAAGCCCCGTGCGGTCTGGGTGTGGGAAAATTAATTAGTCGACTGTCAAATGCGAGGGCTTCCAAGTGACGTGCGGCATGTCGAGTCGAGTTGTAAAGAGCGAACGAGCGAGCGTGGCAAAGGCAGCAAAGGCTTTCGACAACTCATTGAGTTTAATTGATTTTCAAACAGTTGGCGGGCGCCGTTCGAGTGGCTAACACACACAAGCAACACGACCACGCCATCCACACACACACATTCTGTGACAGGAAGCGAGCGAAAACCACAGCCCGTTGTTGCCTGCTTGGATGGTTCGTTGGATGGTTGGTTGGTTGGATGCCAAATTTAATATCCCATTTACGGTGATTATGGTGAAATGGTTGGTTCACAAAAACCCTGTTGGTGGTGGTGGTGGTGGTGGTGGTGCTGTAGGACGATGTGACGGAGTTCATGTAAAACAAGCCGTTCCTAGGGAGTGGGTCGAGCGAAAGGAAAGCTTCGCGCTGTAAGCTGTCGCTGCAGGTTGCCAGGGTCCGCACTATAATTGCCATAATTTGCCTGCCACTCGCACTGCATAAATACACATAATTCCGTGTGGGTGAAGAGTGTGCGGCGGGAGGTACCACCTTCCACCTTTCTTCTCCATCTCTCTCTCTCCTTCTCTCATACTCTCTGTAATGAGTCACGTGAGGCAGGCACCTGGAGGTTTCGGGGGGGGGGTGAAGGTTTTGCCCAGGACCCTCGTACGTACAACCGTAAGATGAACGGTTCCACGGCGACGTCCCCCCGGCTGAACAGGGACCACGTGTGTCAAGCCGTGCGTGTGGCACGTGCTCACATCGCACCGACTGCAAGCATTTCAACTCCGGTCCCCGAGCCTGCCAGAGGTTTTTCCGGTGCGCGCGCGCGCCCGCGCCCTCGCGCTCACGCAAAGTTATTTGCATATTTAATGTACAATTTAACATCATCCTCGCCCCGGTTACTTTTTCATCTGACTTGGCCAATCCTCATTTGTGCAGCCGTGTTAACCGAAGTCCTAACGACCGTCCTAACGCACACACATACACACACACACATACATACACGTACACTCGAAGGCTCTCTCTTTCTCTCTCCTTTTCTCTTGGGGTTGGTCTGGTTGTTCCATAACGGGGTGCGTGCAGATAGGGATCATCATCATCAACATCATCAACAACAACACACGACTCCTTGCCTTCCTTCCTTTGCGGCTGATTTGAAGGGCACTTGGTTGAGGGAGAAGAAACGAGAGGGAGGGAGAGGTACTAAGGCACCTTCTTCGGGTCGTTGGGTTCGTTAGGTTGCCCAGGTGAACGCCTAACGAACGCCTAAACGTAATGAATTAGATTTTTATTCCACTAATTTTAATCATCATTACTCGTCAGCCCTTCAACACCCACCCACCCACCCACCCACCGGCCCACCCAACGTTGCAAGGACGACGTGATGGGTGTTTGGCTTGGGGTTTAACCTTTGCTTGGTTAGCTCTCTGGTAGATTTGCTCTCACTTTGTGCCCCAATCACCACCACCGAAGCCACAATGTGTGCGTGTGCACGCGTGTGTGTGTGTGTGGTACGCTCTTAGCTGCGGGTCCTTGAAGTAGCTTACCATTTGGGGCAAGTTAGTATTCTTCATTCTTGCTGCTCTGCTGTGACGTGGTCTTGAGATTTGAAGTTATGCAAAGATGCTGCTCGCAACTTAAAGCAGTAGCGGCAACAGTAGCTGATAGCCATCACATCTACAACGTGCTACTTTCGCTATCTCGTGAAGCAGTCCATACCGACGGTGGTTCAGGTGGTTTTCGTCGAAACACAATTTAAAGTTGCTCGGTACTCGCTATTTTTGTATCGACCGAACCCTGAGAACCCTGATTAGAAAACGTTCTAGTAATAGCCAAACCCGCGTATCGCTCACTGTGACTTTTGGAGTCCGTCGAAAAAACCATCTTAAAGATATGTGGCCGCAATATTTTGCATGCAAACGGCCACCATTATCCCATGCTAATACGCTCTCAGTGCTCCAACCCTATCCTTCTTATCTTACAGTTTCTTTGAACGACCCTTGTTTGTTGTAAAAGTATTACTCGCATGTTTATCAATTCGAACCATGTCTTCACTCTGCACGCACACTCTGGCCGCTATAGAAACCTTTACCTCGCCAAACTCTAGAAGAGCTAGTGGTAAGGGTATGTAAATCGAAGGGGCATTAGAATATGATTGAAAATTTCGTTCAAGAAATTTCCAGGCAAATGGAACCCCCAAGAGAGAGAGAGAGGGCCAGCGGTGGGCTTCGTTCCGGCTCACCAAACACCAAGATGCCGCATCGACCCAAAAAAGGATTACAAAAAGGATTGTCGAACGGTATCGGGGCAGGCGAAGGCGGTAGTAAATATCCCTCGACTCGCAGCAGCTACCAAACTAACGAGTCCGTTCTTTTGAAGCAAATTGTCATGGAGTAATTTGTAACCGATCCAATCCAATAAGCCGACGACGAGTCCAACGAATGCTATCGGAATGGGTATTGGGGACACGGGATGGCCTCCTTCGCGATGACTAAGACCGGATCGCGGAGGCACTACGACGTGAAAGGACGCTATTGCTGGAAGGTATTGAAAGTCGAGCATTACGTCAGTCGGCTGAAAGGCTTTTTCTGCTGCAAAGCAATTATGTTTCCGGGGCGGGTACGGCATTCAGAATATGTTTTTGAATTCATCCCACATTCGGAGCTATCCACAGGACATTCTTATTTGCACCCGAGCCGGGATCGTGGATGAATGTGCCGACAAACTCACGGTGCTGGTTGGTTGGTTGGTATGTAGTGTTAAGGACAACCACCGTGGTGGTAGTAACTCGAGAACCTTCAACAGCAGACCCAAAATGGCAAGTGCCCGGCACCCAGGTGGCAGGTGGACGTAGGTGGACAGGGAAGCGGCAAGGCCGGAGCTCACTTGAAAATATGTTTTCGGTCAGAGAACGAGAGAGTGAGAGTGAACTGACATTTGCATGGAAATGCTTATCTTCAGCATCGCATCTCCGGTCCCATAGAATGCCGGTTCCATTGCTCGGTGTGTAGCTTCTGAGTTACAGTGTCCGGGGCGCTGGGCGGTAAACGTATTGCTCTCCCGCCCGGTTGGTGGGAAAACATAATGTCTGTTTATTTATTGTTGGTCTCTTTCTCGACCAACTCGAGTACGAGCATATTTTTAAGCCCGAAGAAAGAAAATGTTATTTCTTCCGCTTCCGAAAAGAGAGAGAGAGAGACACGAGATAGCGATCCAATTCTTAGATTTAAGCATGTCAGTACAGGCTGGCATGGTTTCCAACGTTCCAACACTGATCGCCAGCGGCTATGCAATATTCGTTGTGGCAGCTCCTAGTGCAGCTACTATCACCAGCATGGCGCTTGATGCACGATCGAACGAGGTACCACCGCCCGGCTTGGATGCTTTTTGGCCAACACGGAACTTGAACTCGGAAGTGCACTTGCACTTTGGTGCCCGGTCCACCGGTCACTGTTACGCGTCGATAACACAATTAAGCTGACATTAACGGTTCGCTGATAAAGCGTGTAGCATGGCCATGGACATGGCCAAGTGGTGGTGGTGCTGCACTATTGAACAGGCTAACGTTCATTCCATCACAATGTGCGTGTGTGTAGTGCCTGGTAGTTTGGTATACAGTAGTCTGATAATGGGTCAAGAATCCATGCGAGCTAGGTTTAGATAATTGAGAGGTCACCCTACACACACACATACACACAACACTACCACGCACAATGGGATGCGATTAATGCTTTGTTATGGTATGATATAGCCCCCTAAAGCACACGGCGAGGGCAATGAATGGAAGGCGTGTGTTGAGTATTTTAGGGAGATAATTATGTACCACCTCGTCCCGAAATAGGAGTTTATCGGAGAGCATTGCGAGTAAATTGAGGTGCATAAATAGTGTATTTAGAACCTTCATCAACATAGTCTACGTCCGTTTTGTCAACATTGTCTGAAACAATGCCAACGTGATGATGCAGCGTACCTGACGGTTTGTCATGAGATACGTGCTACTCTAAGTTCGTGTTTATTTGATTTAATACAAACCTAACGCACGGTTTATCCACCTGCGACGATCAGTACGGAAGCAGTGGCTTTCCGTTTTGCGATTTTATCGACACTCGAAACAATCGACTTTACACGTGTATCCAATCCAGTCCGTGGATTCCGTGGTCCTTGGACAACAAAACACAGAACCCAACCTACCTCCCCTCCCCCTCCAAACCATAAGCACACCACACGATAGTGCCGCTTTGTCTTTGTCCCACACAAAAAAAAAACAAGAAAAAAGAACCCATTTCATGTGCTGTTACATATTTGATTTGCCAGCGTACCCTCCCCCTTCGGCAACCCTTCGGCCTGCTTCGGTGCGACCAGTTTGTGGTCTGGCCCGAGTGATGTTCGAGCATGTTCTTTGTACATATTTCGTGGTCCTGGAAAGCGAGTAAATCAACGAATCAGCAAGAACTGAACCCAACGTTCACCACAATACACCACACACATACACACAGATACAGATACAGAGCATCGAACACCGAAACACCGAAACACCGAAAATGTTCTCCAAATCCCCCCTTTCGGGTTTCCATCACCACCGTTGTGGTGGCGGCGTTGGGTTGGGAGGCATAGATAAAGATCATCCGGGTACTGGCACTCCGGGGATGGATGGAAAGGGTTTACCGTAGTGGTGGGCGTTGGATGTTTGGGGAAGTTGAGGCTGGCCCAAAATTTATCGAATTTGGATCTTTCCGCTTTCGTGTGCATCGAACATGAGCCTTCCGTCCTTCGTCCCTTCCCCCCCCCCCCCCCCCTTGGACTCTCCATGGTAATTTGGGAGAGCAGCAGAGCAAGCTGCTTCGCCTACATGTCCTGCCATCAACCACCTCGCTACCACCTTCACCACCACAAAAACGAAAGGAAATCCAGAACAACAACGATTGTTTCGAGTTCAGTGTCTGGGCCGTGCCGAAATGCCGGGCGTTTCGAGTAAAGCACCGCACCGCAAGGCTGGGTGGGAAAGGATGGAGGCCGGAGCTTGGGACCCCCTCCCCCTATCACAGCTCTCCTCGATACACTTCTGCGCGTTCGTCGGAGTCGAACTAAATCAAATTTCCGCAACAGCAAAGCGGCTTTCGGTAACCCCGGGAACTTGCTTGCGCTGCCACCGCTCCCCGCATCCCCGTGAGCCGATCGAGACGAGATATAGTGCCTAGGGTTGGGGACATGTTAGTGTGTGTGTGTGTGTGGGAGGCCATCGTGTCTTGTCATCGTTGCGGGTATCTATTTCGAATTCGAATTGTACTTCGAGCGTCTGGGGGGTGACTGGGAGGAGGCGACGCGATGAAGGTTTGATTCTGGGAGGGATTCGAGAAGAGAAGGTAGCAACAGTCAGCGGTTACTGCGTGATACGTAGCTGTCATAGTGGGATACAGTGACGGCCATCTTAAGTGCACGATTCAGCTCCCACGGCACGCGTTCGGTCACACGATAACAGATTGAATCAAGTTTCTTCGCAGGAACGGAAGAGGAAGATGCATTGCTGCTTGCATGCAGTTCGCAAAATCTTGAATATTAGTTCTGACGTTTAAATAATAACCCTGTCGACCACTTCTGGACAGGACAGTACCGGACGGAAGGAAATATTGCTCCGGTGCCGCGCAACCAGCGGTCGAAACTAGAGCCGGAAGATGTGTGTATGTGCGCGCGCGCGCGCGTGCCATGTTTATGGTGATTCTGGGCCAAGGAAGTCCAGAGGTCCTCATGAGGTGAGAGGGGGCACTTCGAGTGACGTACCGAACAGCAGTTTGAAACAGCGCGACTCAACTTCGACAAAGTTGGTGCTGGGTTTTTGTGGCTCACTCGCAAATGTGTCCTTACCACTGCCTCATGGTCCCTTGCCAGCCTCATAATTCGATTGTAGAACCTCGCTGAACAATACAACAAAGATTACCCTACCCTACACCCCAACCGCACACGGAGCTCCGTGTAGCAGAAGTGCAGAGGGCTGTACCGATCATAAACAAATGTGGCGTGCGGAACGGAGCAAAGTCGAACGACGGGGAGGGAACTGGTGGATGGTCCTTTTTCACAAAATCGAAATGTCACTAAACTAACCGACTCTCTCCGTATGTGTGTGTATGAGAGAGAGAGAGAGTTAAGAAAGGGGGATTAGAATCGAACCAACCGTTAAAGGGAACAGTTTCTCTACCTCTGCCTCTGCCACCGTGACTCCTTGTTCTTTGGGGCCGACAGTTCACTCCGGTTTCGGTCAGATTTATTTTGGACTCATCAAATATTTCATTTTATTGCTTTGACTCCGACAACCCGACCCGACTGGTTGCCTTCGTGTCCTCGGTGCCCGGTTACATCACCGGGGTTCACCCGGGTTCCCGGCCACCAGGCGAAATAAGAATGCGATGGTCGCCTGCTATTGATTTGTCATTTTGCAACAGCTGGCGAGAATTCCCACGGTCCAAATAAGAGGCAAGAGCCAAACAACAACAACAACTGCACAAGGAAGAAAAAAAAACGAAGAGATAAAAGCTCGGACCCGGTGGGCAATGGGTGGGCCATGCCCGTCGTGACGGCTACAAAACCATCCAAATTACTGCCGAGTGCTAGAATCTGTCCCAAGCCGGCTTCACTCGCTCGCGCTTCGATTCGACTCGTTACATAAGCATCCTCCAGGAGTTTCCGTGGCTGTGGTAGTGGCGCCCTCCTACCGGTAACACGTCACATGCCCGGTACTGCCTAGTGCCTTCTCCTGTTCTGTTTCCATTTCGTGAGATTATGCAACATCGGAGAAAGCAGGAAAATCAGGAAGAACTCACAGAAAAGATCGAAGGTATGCCGAGCTGATGACAGTCGGGGTGGGGCACAAGCCCTGCCCTCGTAGTACTGGTTCGCCAAATCCTTTCGATACACGAGACATAATTGAAATGTCCACCTGCATCCCACTTCACCAATAGGAGATGGGGGGGGAATCCATTTTTGCTGAGCTTTTCCGTATTGGATCTGCTGGTGGCGCGCGCTGTCCTGCCTTCACTGGGGAGCGTGAGGTTTTGAAATGGAACCGAAACCGCGCATAACGAGACAATCTGGAGAGGGGTTATAGCTGGAGGTTGGATACCGGAAGACATTCCAACAACCGTGCCGGGGCCCTAGCTTCTTATGGAAACGGTTTCCAACCAGGCGGAAATGACGAAGCTCAACGAGCAGCAGTCAGCGCTACATCATCTTCATCATCTTCAGCATCATCATCGTCATCGTCATTGTCGTCATCGTAACGATTGTACGCGAAAAAGCGGCAGCGAGCCGATGGTCGATTTGCTGGCAAACACTTTCCACGGGAATGCTTGGAATGTTCGATGACGCAGGGCAATTGCGCCGGCAATGGTGAGCGAGCTGCGGGTGCGCCACAATCACACAGACACACACACACACACACACAGCCACACACACCAAACAATGAACGTAAAAGTGCTGACCACTAAACGAAACGAGATGTTGCAGATTGCACCGGAACGAAATGTGTTTTGTTGATTGCCGGCGAAAGGCGTGTGCGGTGTCGTTGATTGTGTCCGTTGGGGCTGCAGCTGGGGCTGGGGCTGGGGCTTCGTCCAGGACCAATCCAGTCGGTTGGTCCAATCCAATTTTCAATTATCGCACCGTCATCCACGGTCGCAATCCCGCGTAATACCGCTTACTTCCGTGTAAGTGTAACTGGAATCGTAACCGGTGTTTGCGGTGGTGCCTAGTATAGATGTTGATTCTCTTTGAACTTCACGCCGATTCTGCAGTAACTGTGCGTCATTGGAAGTGCACTGACAGCAACTGTAAGTCACAGTCACGACACCTTTGCAAGGCGGACGCATCAAAAAAGAGTTTTGGGCGATTTGAAAGGAAAAATGATTATCTCTTCCAACCACAGATTCAAGAGATAGGATGATCTATCGCCACACTTCTTGAAGAAGTAAATTAAGACATAACCGCAAATAATGTAACGAAAGGTTATAATTGTTGGGCTTCTCATAAGATGAGTTTCAATGCATCGTGCAAATGAATGCATTTTTATAGATACTTACATTTTAACACAACATTTTATATGGTTGTAAAAAGTCATTTTCATACCATAGCCATGATCATGATCAAACCATACAAAGCGTAATGGACAGTTCCTTAAGAACAATGGTGCATGTTAAAACCGAAATACTGTCGTTAATTTTGCACTATTTAATCGTAAAATAAAGTAAATGCAGTTGTACTTCAGCCACAGAAATAATGCACCAAAATGACTTCGACAGCGGCTGAATATGACGGTCATCAAACGGACAATTTTTGGCCGAAAATGTGATCTACAGAGGGACCTATGCAAGTTTCTGCTCATACATCATTCCACCATAAAACCATCGCTCTCGGCACATCGTCCCTCTTCGTGTCCCCAAAACCCTCCTAAAGGATGGAAGGATCGATGATGAGTGCCATGAATAATCGATCCAGGCAGCACTAGAGCATCAACATTATCGAACGGGTACGGGTACCATTAGTCGCATCGTCACCGATACGTTTCGACCTACTTCGAACCACGTACGGGTCGCGGCGATCAAACGAATACCCAGTGCTAAATGGCTCAAAATCAATGAAGCGAACAGATCTCGTTCCCGGGAATTGGGTTTTAATTGTACGATGGGTTCGGGCTGAGGCAAGGAAAAAAGTATGCTTCGCTTGCAGCATAAACGTCCGCGCACCGTGATTCCGCGAACAAACCGTCAAACGGGGTACGGGACAACCGGTCTCCCGGTTGAGGAAAACTCGGTGCCGCTCGTACCGGAAGCTTCGTATTTGCAGCGGATGTCTGTCAAAGGTAGAGCGGCAACGCGTGTTGTGTCCTCTGCTCCGGTCGATCGGTCGGTTGGTTGGTTGGTTGGTCGGTCTACCTTTGAGGTCATAGTGCGGAGTGCGGAGTGCCAGGTGAAAAGGTCACATGTTGATGTTGATGCTAACGAAGCGTAGGAATTGAGTGCAAATCCAGGTTGTTTCAAGCAGACAACCAACCATTCTCATACCCTCCTGTCCCTTTGGGATCACTACTGTCCCCTCACCGTCGGTGTCAAAAACCCAGCGACAAAAAACAGGGGGGGGGAGAAATATCCGTTTTGCGGTGAACCAACACTCCCGGTCGGACGGAGACCTCATGTATCTCGGGTTTTGTACCTGGGAAAACAAAAGGAAAAGCAACAAAATACATGCTGCGTACGCAAATATTTCATTGTATCGTCGACTGGAATTCCCCGTGCGTCGGTCAGGGTCGATGCGTTGCGAATGGATAGGTCGTATCGCTCGCTCTCTCTGTCTCTCTCTCCCTCTCTCTTTAGTGTTCTGGCTGACAGGGCAGAACTTGAGAAGCGTGGTGCCAACTGTGGCCTACCAGGTACCGTGGTCAGTGGCCAGGTTGCGTTTGGCCGCACAAAGAATCGTTTTATTTATTACGTACCCTTGCGTCACCGGACATCGTCGCATCCGAACATACTGTACGCAGGAGTGGGTATCCTAGCACCTCATCCCAGTACCAATCTCGGTGACACCCGACAAGCCCTGCCGGGGAGCCGAACAGCCGGGAACAAGAACATCGTAGTGGGGAGGCAAAAAAAAAAAACCAGAAATCCTCCAAATCCTATGTTAGCCGTAACAGTCGGGCCCCGGCTGCCAATGTGCAAAATCGATTGGTCGGTACTTGGGGCTGGGGCTACTGGCTACCCTTTCCAGGAACAATCCACTACCTTCCAACACCCCAATACCTCTGCTCAAACGGAAGCGGGCACCATAAAAGTTCCGAGATTTTAAGCGTCCGCTTTGGCCGAGTTTCCAAATTTGAATAACTGTCAGCTCAAGTGGTTATCTCGTGGGATGGTCGCCGGGGGATTTGTTATTTCCCTACAAACCACCGTTCCACACTTCTCCTGTAGCCGCTCTGTTCTATTATCCACCGTAGTGTTCATGTTTCTATCGGGGAATGGGATTATATGATCGTGGGAATGGTTCTTTTTTTTCTTTCAAAATATTATTACCCCTAAAAGGATTCGTTTTTGGGGGGATGGAGAGTGGAAACAACTCACTATCACACGTCCATAGGCGAGATGGTCTTAAAAATAGGGGAAGGTACTTTACTTTCCTATGACGGTGTTCCCTGATTGATTGATTGATTTATGGTTTCGATAACTTGAGCAAATGGAATTAGCAAACACGGATCGGCCATTAAGATGAACCTCTTTGTGTTATCATCTAGTCCGTGGTCCGTTGTTCCTAGTAGTGAAGCACCGGGAACTATCTCTCCAAACCGACTGAATGAATATTTAATGCCCCAAAGTGGACGCCGCATGTCCAGGTTGCGGAAAACGCCGTAATCTGACACCGTGTGTTGCGATAACTAATTTTTAATTAATCCTGTCTGTCGGTCAGTTTGACAGCCGCTGACCGACACGACGCTGCGACGATGAGCAGCAGCCACGGAAGCAGCGGTACTCATATCGTTCTCGAGTGTCACGAGAATCGCGGGGGGCGAAAGGACGTTGAATGTAAATCATCGCTTATCAGTCGAGTCCCGCAAATGTGCCGCCGGTCCCGATCGGGCGCAACTTTAATTAGCAAAAACAAATTAAAGACCTCTGGCCTCCCATCGGGTTTTCACATCCTCGGCCGCTTCCCGGCTCCGCTTATCGCCTAAATACACATTCCGCCCATTTTCTACCAATGGACCGAGGCAGCGTGTCTAGAGCGTGTTTGACTTTATGATTAAGCTCGCCACCGAAATCCACCGATCAGGGAGGGTAGACTCATCCGGGCAGGGGTGAGGTCGCCGGACCACCAGGTGACCTTATTCCCGTCGTTCCAACTTCTTAATCCCCGCCCGCTAATGTCATGCCACCTTACGGAAATGGCTTCTCTAAGGGGTCTATAGGATCATCCGGTGCCACTCCCTTCTGGCCTGAATGGCTGGCTGGCTGGCTGACTGGCTGGCTGGGGCAGGTGTGCTACCCCAACCCAACGACCCCAACTGACCGTCAACTGAAACCGGGAACCATTGTGGCAGGTTTAATTGTGTTTACCTTCGCTTCGCAAGCGACCGGGCAGAACAATGGCGGCTGTCATGGGGGACCCCGGGATTGTGCCCCCTAATCTATCCCTGACCTTCGCGTTCCACTTGAAAACGCAGCAGTACCAGCGCAGCCCGAAACCCAGGGGAAAACGGTGCGTTTTGGGCCTGGCGCCGGCTTCAAAGATGGCTAATTAATGTCCGCCCGCATTCGTTTGTGATTAAATTGTCCATCCGTGGCTCGTTCGGCCGCTAGACGGCGATACCGAGAAGTGACTTGCGATACCACAAAATGGACCCCTCGCCCCTTTGTGCTTTTCTTGGAATCCTTAACTCGGATTTCACTCACCACCACCACCACCGCATGGTTAATGACGTCGAAGAAGGATTAGATTGGAAAGCTGCTTAGCGATAATGTTACGCCAGGCTCTCGTTAGCACTCGACGGTGGATCTCGAGAGTTTCGAATGGATTTTAAGGGAGTAGCTTCGTGAGATGAATTTGAACATTATGTACAAAGACTGTAAAGATAGAATGGGAAGCAAAAGGCATATCCTTGTCCCGCAGGCACGTGGTAGAGGCACAGGATGTTGGAAATACAACACCAAAGATGGTGTGGTGTGGTTGGTTTGAGGTTACGAAGCAGATTATTGGAAGCGACTTGGCTTAAGGTGTCTCATCGAACCAATGTTGATACATTTAGGCGCGTTGTTGCTTTCCTAATCTTCTCTCTGCATCTCTGCTAAACAATTATGGCCTCTGAAAATGGCCGGTCTAGGATGTTGTTTGCGCTGTGCTCGATAAGGTAACGGAGGTATCACCATCATGTTCAGGACCATGAAAGAAGACGCTGTTCATAGCGATAGCGACAGTAAGTGGACACAAGTGTTATCATACTTTTACTCTATTTTGGTCAGCGCATATAATAAAAGCGATAACAAGTGATTTTAAAATGCTCTTCCTTCAAAAATCATCTAACAAGGAGGAATCGGAGCGACATATTTAAACGTTCTACGTCACTGTCATTGACAAACCATAACCTAAAACAGCGCGCAACCATAACCTAAACCGGATTGCTTTGATGTGTTGATGTGCCTGTCTTTACCAAAAGTACCTAGTACTGTTACAAGCGATCCCGGTGATGGGCGCAGAGGCGAGCTTCCCACTCGCAGCCAATTCGCTTAAGATTTAATTAAAAACCATTATCCGTGCTACGATCGGATCGTGGAGGGGCGCACGTGGCGTAGCGCCCGAGATTAGTCGAATAACGTCGCATAAAGTAAGAATCACTGATAGCCACTTATTAAACCGACGTATCAGTCGCCCGCCTGCCTGTCAGCCTGTCTGCAGCCTCCATACAGCATTCCAAAGCATGTAATTCCGTCGGCCGACGGTGTCTATCAGCAGGAAATGGAAAATGGTTTCGCACGCAGCAGTAGCACCAGTACCAGCGTTGCTGGTAGCAACCCGCATCCAAACGCCAGGCCAGCCAGTCAATTTCGGCCAACTTCACTCCACCGAAAACCAGCGGACGGTCGGTCGGACCGAACCGCTCTGCCTGAGCAAGCATTCCCGCGTGTCACCCTTTCGGTCGGCCAGGGGCGGAGGCCAGGGTTTTTCCGCCTTTTTGTGTGGGAAAGTTTTTGGAAAATTCCCAACCCAACCGATAAGAGGCATCGCACACTGCTTTCGGTTCGAGCTCTGTGGCTGACGCTACGCCATCATCGCCATCAGCACCACCACTACCAGCAGCAGTAGCAGCAGCAGCCGCAGTCCTTGGCTACCCTTGTCCTTGCCACGGGCCGGTCTGGCTGCCTGGCTGCCTGATCTAGATAGTGTTGTTGGCGGGTTTTTCTGGCCGCGTCACAGGAAGAGTCGCATCCTCCTCCAAACACACACACACACACACGAGCTCTCTCTTTCTCTCTCTTTATCCCTCTCCTCTTCAGTGTACGGTGGTTATCAAACCCGTTTTCGACGCAAACCACCTCCGCTCCTCCGATCCCGTACCGTGGCTGTGCTTTGGTCGATTAACGGTCGGTTTCAGTGCGCCGCTCGCTGCGGAGAATATTATTCTTCGCCATTCCACGGCCTCCGCCATAAAAAAATGGCTTGGCACAATGGCACCGACGGCTGCCCCGACCTGTACGACAACGGAGACCGGGAATGTATGCGAGAGAGAAAGAGAAAGAAGGTGCGATGGAAGCCCGCCAGAGATAGTTGACGGAGGCCGCTTTGACAGAGTGGTGGAATGAAAAATGGAAAAAAGGAGGTGGAAAAGTTTTAGTTTGCTCAAAATTTTACACATCCCCCCCTTTCCGAGTGAGCTCTCCTTTCTCCGGAACCGTCGCTTTCAAGTAGCGTGTGCCCGTGGTCGGCACCGATTGCTGCCCTAATGGCACACAATAGTTGGGACCATTGTTGGTGCCATCGCTGGTACTACGTAGATACACACGATACGGCGGTTTCAGGAGGAGGAGTAGTGCTGGTGGTGGTGGTGACGTTTCTTATCGCGATCGGAACCATTTTCCGTTCCCCAAACGACAACGACAGCGTCAAGCACCAAGATTGTGTTCGAGGCGAGTAGATGTCCCAAGGGATGGTGAAGAGGTGGAAAGGGGGAGAGCGGGAACGTACGTGGGGGTGGAGTGTTTTGCTGTGGGGCTTGTGGCTTGGAGACGATGGAGGTGCCTGGTGGTTCATAGTTCCAGGAGTGTATGTTGTTCCCCGTACACGCGCTCGATGACGAGTGGTCGGTTGCGCAATACTCCGTCCATCGGCCATTCGTGGCGACTGTCGAGTCGAGCCGTCGTCCTGCGAAAGCTCCGACCGCCCGTTTACGACCACCGATCGTTTTTTCCGAACCGTACACATTGTCGTCATCGTCGTCGTCGTCGTCGCCTTCGTCTATTGCTCGCTCGATTCCTTGCACGCGAACGATCAGGACGAAGACCAGCCGCCATAGGGGGCTGCTCCAAAACATATTTGCGTGAGTGGCGTGAGTGTCCGTTCCGTTCCGTTCCGTTCTGTCCTGCTCTATTTTTCGGACGACGCCGCAGTGCACGTCCTGCCGCGTGAGGAGAGAAAACACACTCGAGCAGCCGATCCGGCGGAAGGTTGAGCTGAGGGTGGCTCCTACTACGGGATCTATTAGTAAAGGGGGGGGGGGGGGGGTGGTTGTAGCAAACTTTGCCCGCGCGCGCGCGTGTGTGTGTGTGTGTGGGGGGGATGTACGAGAGTAAAAGCACATCCGCGTAGCGAGTGAGAGCGTGAGCAGCGAAGGAAAAGCGCAGGCGCCTCCATTACGTCATCGTTTCGGTTGGACTCCAAGGGGACTCGGGGGAGGGGGAGGGGGAGGGGTGCTTTGAAGGACCTGGAAGAAGTGACAGAAGCACTGTACTGTACTTGGTGAAGCTGACTTTTTCGTGTGAATGTGTTTTTCGGTTGTGCGTTTGTTCGGCCTTTTCCGTTTTTCCCCCGGTACTACTACTACGACTATTACTACTACTGCTACTAGTGCTATTACTACCGTGTGTTAGCCAGACGCAGGGTAGTGCCAATTAGCGTATCGAGTGGAGTTTAATAATACCGAACAGTGCCTATAGGCCCTGGATGGATGGAATTCTATGTTGGGGTTCGCCATCGATCGCCTATCGGCCCCAACACACACGCGTGTATGCGCTCGATAGCATAAACCAGAGATAGACTGAGAGAGAGAGAGAGGGAAAGAAAGAGAAAGAGACTGTATGTTTGTGTATGTGTGTGTGTGTCGCAGAAGAAGGCGCAACGGTGGGGTGGGGTTTCGTTGTGGGAAAACGCGGTCACGCGGCCACTTTTCGGGACTCGGGATCGGGAGTGAGCGCCCGATTGCTGCTGCCGCTGCCAACAAACACCGCTGCCTGCCCTGCACGTGCGCTAGTGTAGTGGACGTCGGATTTGTGTCTGTCCCTCTTCCCTTTTGAACCGTTAGTTTTCCCTTCGATTTGGTGATTCCTGGCAGCCTTCGAGTGTGAGTCCTGGAGTGGATCGGGAAAAGTGATGAAAATCGGACATAAAGTTTAATCAACATTTAAATCGTTCGGTTGGTGAAGAGAGAGAGCGAGAGAGAGAGAGAGAGAGAGAGAGAGAGAGAGAGAGAGAGAGAGAGAGAGAGAGAGAGAGAGAGAGCAAGAGAGAGAAAGCAAGAGAGAGAGAGGAAAAAGGAAAAGAAAAAAAACCATACATCGCCGTAGTGCTCGATTGTTGGCAGCCGAACTCCGGTGCGCTGCCCGAATCTAGGCATCACGGGCTCGGCTACTCGAATGCTTGACGCAACCAGCTTGACTCACGTCAAGCCCTCGTCGAGCGCGTTCTCCCCGGTGGTGCTGTGTGGTGTAAGGTGGCAAGGAAGTGTGTGCAACGGACGAAGGTAGAGAGCCGCGGATTCTCGATAACGATTCCGATTCCGACCCCGCCGGTGGTGATTCAAAATTACCACTATTTTACCCGTCATACGGGCACATCTGGCTGGCAGGCAATAGTGTGACCGAGGAACAGAAAGAGAAGCAAGCAAAAGCGAGGTGTTGATCACGGTGGAGGGCGTGTGCCATCGGTGGGTGGTGGTTCGGTGGGAACTTAGTCACGCGTGGTGTCCGAAAGCTGTGTGCTGCCTGGGGATGTTTACGTTTTTTTCTTGCACCAGCGTGTGAGTGTGAATGCGTGAGGGTGTGTGCTGTGCGTGACACGCATGAGAAAGCGCCTGCTGGTGCTGCTACTGCTGCTGCTGATGCTGCCTTCGATCCAGCTGGTGATCATTCCGGCTATGGTGAGTTTCTTAAGCTCACTAAACGTACTAAAAAACCAATGGAAATTGCATACCGTCCAGGGGCAGGGCACGTGGTTCAACAACATCGCCTACTGGGGGCCACAATGTGCTTTTCAAATCTTGGTTGCGTCGCAACGTGGTACTACCACGAATTCGGGGATCAATTAACGGAAAAGAGGCCAAAATCTTATAACCCGCTTAGCACACCACAATAAACCGACGACCGCGGTTCCGCGAAGCTCACTGCTACCGAGAAAACCCTTCCGCGGAAAGGGAACTGGTTTTTCCCAAATATCGATCCACATTTTGACAGTTCCGACATCGCGCGCCGGAGCCACAACACTCGGTCCCGGAGTCCTTCACGGTCGTCTCGGTCGGTCGGAACCCCGTGCCACCCGTCACCCTTTTTAGCTAGCAAACGTACGACGGCATTGTTTCCTCGTGTGTGGCCACCCCGCCCGCAGTGTAGCCCCCGTGTGTGTGTTTGTGTGACACACTATCTGTAAACAAGAAACCAAGTAGTCTATTTTTAGGTTGCTAGAACTCCGGACAGAATGTGACTCATTCTGGGTCACGGCGTTTCTTAATTCAATTAAAATCCCCGTTCAGTCCATCCGTCCGTGTTTCTCTTGTACGTGCAGGTCACCAGACCGGGAGACCTACTACCGGGCTCTGGGAGTCGCGTTCGCGACGATCCCGTTCCGAAAAATCGATTACATCGCGTTCGCGTGATGATGGAGCTGTTTTTTTTTGTGGCGGAGGTTCCATTTGTACTGGTTCCGGTGTTTTCTGCTTCTTTTTCCTGCTCCTCCTGCGACCTCGGTGATTAGTCACGTGAGCCACACGGCAAGGCGGAGGCTCGTCCTTCGCTCCATATCCGCTCCATATTCGTCGTTCACTAATCCTGTCGGATCGTGAAATTGGACGACAGGACGCGACAGGACGCGAGCCCGAGCAAAACGTGTTCCCCGTGAGTGGGCATTAGGTACGGTCTGCTGCATCATCGATACGATACGGATGGGTTTTGTCCACCTTCAAATGGGATTTTTGTTGGTAAAATGGTATTCGGAAAAAAAGCATTCCAGGTCGGTTGGATAGTCCTGTCGCTGGGGAACCTGGAATTCAGGCACAGAGCTGAGCTACAACGGGGAAACGGGGAAAAAAGGTTGACGATAATAATCACCAGCATAGTTGGTTCATTGAATTCGAATTCCCCTTCAATTATCACATCTGACCGCATCCCCTCCGGTATTCTGAAGGGGCTACTATATGTAAACGCATCATTCTGTTCGATACGGATCGGCGGCATTCAGGCGATGCTGCGAAGGGAAATTCAATAATTCCGCTGGAATGGTCTCTAATATTACAAGTGGTTCCAATTTAAAGCTTTCGCATGATTGAATCGAACGCACACGGTTACAGAATATTGAAAATCCAATTGATTGCCTCGGGGAGGGAGGAAGAGTTGGTAAATTTAATGCATTAGCTATGTACCTATTATTTGATAATGGACCTCGTTAGTAAATAGTTTTAAATCACGTTCAATCATTGTGGTAGGCTTTGTTTTTTTCTAAAATTCATTTTGCTCTCAATCTGGTCTGCCCTTGAAAGCGGTAATACATCCCTGTCAAAGGGAATGTTTACCAGCAACCGGAACAGCCATTCGTCATGGCGCTTTTTTAATGCGAGTTATGCGAGTTGTTGTTCACCATCGCAGCCAGCACAGCGTCGGTCCTGGGGGTTGACGATAAAAATATAAATAACAAATGGTCGTCCATCCCTTGCTGTTCCGTAGCTTATCAGAATACCCTCCAACTCACAATGGTTTTGCGAGACAACGAAGAGTAAACAGGAAGCGGATCCACCATCTGCCAAAGCCTTACTTCTGGTGCTGCTGCTGCTACTCGCTGGCTCGCTATAGACCACCGGATGGCGTTGGCTTTCCGGTTTCCTTTGCTCTGCCGTAGAAGAAAAGTCTCAGGACACGGAAGCATAACGATATGATAGCAGCGTACCACTCCAGTCACCCTCCGTTTCGTCCTCATCATTCCGACAATAACAATGGCATCGCTGCATTACTGAGTGAAACCCTCGTGTACCGCGCATCCTTCGGTAGCCAATAGCATTCACCCTTCGATTAGGATCGAGTATAGATCGAGGATTTCTCCCCTTTTTTTTTATTCAATTGGAGTTCTGCAGAAGAGCGAAGCGACAGCCAAAGAGAGAGAGATAGAGAGAGTATGGCTCGTCGATTGGACAAACAACCGATAATTGGGCTCCGGCGGTAGGCGAACAGACGACAGGAACAGGTTGAAAAGGTCCATCGAGTCCATCATAATTGTGTGTGTATGCGAGCGCGAGATGGAAAGGACGGCGGCGCGAGGTGCGAGGTACTTTTAATTGTGTTCAATGACGAGGCCCCAGTGGGAACTGGAATAAGGGCGGCTCTCAATTAGCGCACAGTATCCCCGTATGAGCATTATGGTCCATCGGGATCGGGATGTTGCGATGCTCGGACGTGGTTCAATTGTTTTTTGCCCTCCATGCCATTCCATTGTTCTATTGGCAGCATTGCACCACCTCTGCACCATTAGAGGTTGTGCAACAATGTGAGTTGATGTTGTCAATGTCAATAACCATGCCATGTTTTGTAAAGTTGTTTGTCGTTGGGCTTGAACAACCTTAATTAATGGCTCGCGTTTCGCGCGCGCGTGTTTGCTGTTAGTGTTTTCTTTTTGTGTGCCTCGTTGCCCCCACCCTGGGTGCCGGTTTGCTGGAATGGTTTCATAATTTCATTTTAATTGATGCTCAGCGCTGCTTTACATTTTAACAAAGTATAAAACAACGCCCGAACGGAGCATGGAATCCTTGGGTACCGTTAGTAGTAGCCTTACAGGCTACTTGGTTTCTTGGTAAAAGAAAATCGATTTCCACCGTATGGTGCATTCGGTTCGGTCGGGTGCCGGTTACTAAACTCTCGTTTAGCGAAACAGGACCGGTAATCGATTTTTCCAAAGTGTCCTTCCTTCAAGAGGTGTCCTGGCGGCGGCCGTTGTCTCGATGGTATAGGCAGGCAGGCAGGCAGGCAGGAAGGTAGATGGAGGTGGAGCAGAAGACACAATGTAACGGTTTTGTTTTGTTTTTGTTAGGTCGACTACCGCTCCGCTTCTTGCTGGTAGGGGTCGGGGAACTGGAGCTAGCTCTAGCTCTGTGCCTGCCACGGAAAGGAGGCGGTGGATATTTCCGTCGAACTTTGTTGGAATAATTTATAATGTGACCTGGCCGCGCGGAGGGAGGTGCACCGCACCGGGAAAGGAAGGCTAATTATGCTGAAGCCAAATGCCATTGATTCGTTGTTCGTTGACGTCGTCCGGAGGATCCTCCGGATCGATATGTAGTAGGGGCCAACGCGAAGGACGAGGAAGCGCTCCAGTGACCGAACCGCGAGGCGACCCCGGGGCCATCTTAACGAGCTAACTTTGTATAATGCTCCCGCTCTGCTGCTGCTGCTGCTGCTCGCTTCGTTTTGTTTTAATGTCCGGAATCCGGTCGATGCCATATCGGTACGTCAATCGGCCGTCAGGTCCTAGGACTTTATGGTTTTGCCCAACGGAACGTATGGCAATCCTTTGCTCTCCGGGAAGTCGATTGTTTTGTCGCTTTTGATACTCGAAGGCGACAGGGATCTAAAGGAAATCAAACACACACACACACACGCGCGCGCGCGGTGTGGTCGTTCTAATTGGACTCTGTCTCGCGAGAGCTTCTTGGAGTGACTTGAACGACAAAGTCATCCAAATCCTTCCCGACTTTTGCCTCCCATTGTCTGGTCTAAAGGTCTTTGTGCTTTGTGTGGTAAGTGTGCCTTCTCGACTTCCCGTAGTACTGCTCCAAGAATCCAAGAAAACGTCGCAATGACTGCTAACAAACTGAAACTCGAAGTATTGATTGGATTGGCTTCGGTACACCGTAAGAAGTTCTCGGAAAATGCTCTGCTTTCCTTCCACACCCAAGGGTGGGTGGGAATAGCATGGAATAATTGATGACTGCGCCTGTGATACAAACACTCTCGGACACGCTCGATCGGACGTAATGTCGGAAGGACTGTCGCGGAGTATGCAAACAATTTGTGAAAACGCCATGGCGTAAAACCGTCGGTGAGTAACTTCTCGACGGCGACGACATCGACGACGACGACGACGACTGTTACCTTTCGGTGAAATTAACGTGGAATTTCAGAAAATGCCAATAACAAAAAAACTCACGTCAACTTTGGAGACAGAGCAAGGATGTGGTCCGACGATGACGATGACGATGATGATGATGATGGACGTGACGTGTATGAACGAGCATCCGAGTGTTCTCTTCAAATTCCAAAAATAACTCTCGCTCCCCACGACTCTCTCTCTCTCTCTCTCTCTCTCAGCTGTGCCATTGCTTTGGCCTTTCACATTTCCATACACCAGGACCGAGGACGAGTTCTCGGTGCTCTCTTGTGTGCCCTCAGGATACCGCACGCAGCACGCGCAAAGGGCGTGTAGTATAAATAAAGAATTAATGGCTGAACCTCGGCCTTAACCGAGTGGTGACCACGACTGTAGCTGTGTGTGTGTGTTCTGGAGGACTTCTCGGACGTCTCGAGGTTGGCTTTAAACTTGGTCGGCTCCGTATCCTATCGGTTGACATTTCGGGATCCGGAATTGAAGTCGTAGAAAGGGTTCTTGTGTGTGTTTGTGTGTGTGCGCGCGTTTGTAGAGGCCATCTTGTGGCAGGGGTTTGAATTGGTCTCCTCCTTCAATAGCGAGTCGGCTCAGCTTTCGTTGTCTTCCTTTTGCGTGCGCCCAGATAAAGGGCTCATCATATTTCAGGGCGATACCGTGTGGGTGCGTTAGTCGGCAGGAAGGCAGGCAGGCAGGCAGACTGGAAGGCTCGAAGGCGCTTGATTTGATAGAGTACCCTGATTAGACAACAATGCTGTTGTTGTTGTTCCGGAGTTTTCCATGAAAAATTCGTTAATTCCACCCCGGATTCCCCGGGTAAGGGCCATGGGCTTAGGCCCGTTCATGGCCCGTTGTGCAGTTGTTTCAAGATCGATGACCAACCCGGTGCGGTCGCTCTGGTACGTCCGAACCGCCGAGGCACGGTGTGGTAAATGTTTGATGAAGGCTCTTGGTTGGTTCTTGGTTGGTTGGCTAAAAAAAGAAAGCCTCCAGCACTGTGAGGACCACTGCACTTGACTTCGGCGCTCGATGATTGATGGACGGCAACGCGCAACATGGAAACATGAGGCAATGGGGCACAATGTGGGTGGATGGATTTCGATCGATTTCAACGGACACAAAGAGAGGAGCGACACCCAGGGCCACCGGACCGGCATCGAGGGGTTCCGGCAAATGGAAACTGAATCCCGGATAGTCGGTGTCCACTTTGATTAGTACATAATGCCAGGATACGTATCCGGCCGCTCCCGGTGTTCTCGGTCCGTGGGATTCCGGGATTGCCGAGCTGACAGGAGCCCTGTCAGTAGCAAATGCGACTAGTCATGTGTAGCCCGGCCCTTCAACTCTGTGCCGAACCGTACTTCTGCTGTTGATTGCGAACCGGTAAGCCTGGTACGGGTAGGGTCCTTTGCAAGCTTATGACGGCTACTGTAAATCACAGTCCCAGAGAGCGAACGAGTCGAGAGTCTGTCGTGAAGTGGTGAGCCCAATCATCGGTACGGTCTGGCTGTCGACCGTCGGATTGTAATCAGCCATCAGAAGGCTAAGCCTTCCACGTAGCCGACTGCACGGCCTAAAAGACCATGTAAATGTCACGTTTCATGCCTGCCGGCAGCTGAATGCATCAGAATGGTGCCCCACCACTCGCCTCACTGGGAGTTCCTTTTGCAATGCAATCGCATCGTATTGCGCGCCATGACGTCTGGTGCTTCTTCTTCGTGCTCTCTTCTGGTGCTACGCCGGCTACGCGCTAGTAGCCGTCGAGGGCCAGCGTCGAGTCGAGGAGGTTACCGGGAATCCTTTCATGCTTGGCTTTCAGCCAACCAATCCATCCTTCCGTGAATCGTGATCGATCGAACGCGTCCGCCACGGAGCCTAGCTTTTCGGGGAGAGGGGGGATGTCGAAATTGGCGAATTGTCAGTCATGTCCAACCGGTGTGTGCTCGTGTGTATGTGTGTGTGATGGACAGATCGAAAGAGTTCTGCTGTTGGATTGAAAATGCATCCGAAATGCTATAACGTTCCTATTCTGCAGCTGGCTCCTGGCTGCCGAGTGCTTCAATTGCAAATACCGGGTGTACGGTTGCGAGTACTCGTACCCGGTACGGTACGGTACGGAACGTGACACGTAAAATATGGGAAACAATGTTGCCGATGCTAATGCACAGAAGAAGCCCCTAGGACACGAGAGGTGCCACCAAACCAGGTTGGTGATGGTTGATGTGATGTGCTGGTGTGCCTCTAGAGCCACGCATCCGTCATGGTGGCTACACCTGAAGCACACCTAGGGAAGGGAGTGTCTAGACCGTCCTAAAGCTAGACCCGGTGGTTCCCTGTGTGCTTCTATCCGGTGAGTGCAGTACTCGGTACGGTCGGGTAGCATCTTGTCTATTTTGTTCAAAGTGCAGCAGTTCGATCAGCACTTGTCTGGGTGACTCGCGGAGATGAGGGAAACAATTACTTGGGCCCCCCATCTCAGAGAGAGAGGGACGCTGAGTCGCGATTTGCCAAAAGTCCCAGCTGTTCCCACCGTCAGTTGTCACCGAGGCGCTTTCGAGAACTTTCGGTCTTTGGTGTGTTCAGTTCCGTCACACAAGATGGATGAAGCTTGTCGCCTGCTACGACGGTGCCACGTCGTCAGTTCTGTGTGCACGGCCTGCTTGTCTCTGTGCTCACTCTGTTCTTAGTTGGTTCTAGCTCTCTCTCTCTCTTTAGTTCGTGAGGCGCTGCACTACTTGCTCCTGCAGTTTGTGTTCTCACGATCCTTCGAACGGAGGACCCCCGGAGGGGAGTTGCTTTATCGGGAGTCTTTACGTAATCATGTTACCAAGCTGGAGAGCTGGAGTGGCTGGGGTACCATGCCTTGCCTTGCCCTACTCCCAGGTCAACGTAATTGATCAAAACTGAATCAAATATTCCTAGAGCGTGTGCCGTTGACCGCTTGCACGCTCGGTATTAGCGTCCACGCCAGAAAGGTGACGGTGCGGTGCGGCCACTAACACCAAAGTTGCCGAATCCACGCCACGCCACGCTATCCAGAGAACTGAAGGCTATTGATTAGGAAAGTTCGTAAACTACTGGGCATTGGGATTACATAATTCACGAAAGGAACTTTCGTCCTCGCGTGTCTTTGCGATGGGATGTGCCTGTGTGTGGCTGTGAGTGTGTGTGTATGCAGGAGCCTTGCACACGATATGGCCAACGTTAGTCTGAAGGAGTCACTGGTGCTGGGAGCGGTGCAACAACTTTGCTTTTCGGAACGAGGCTAACGAGCGGTCTCTAGGCGTTCACCCTCAAGTACGTGCTCGTTCCCTCCCTAAGCTGGCGCACAAAGAAGGAGAAAAGGAAGAATCAAATATTCCCCCGCTCCGGATGACCTGAGGCACCCCCCCCCCTGCCCTCTTTCCAATCACTACTTCATGGCGATTGCGATGATTGAGAATATTCGGCGATTTCTTGGTCCAACTAACTTGGCGGCCATCGCTTGTGTTCCACAAATGCCACAGCAAATCCAATTCCTCGAGGGTTTAATAACAGCATTACCAGCACCAATAACAAGGTTGTATTGTGAAAGGGGAACGCTGTGCGCAGTGGCCATTTTGGGTGACCGGAGTCGGCCTCAAAGCATTCGCAATCCGGAACGAAATCACACGTTCAGCAGCAGCATCAGCAGCGGCTACTCGATTGGTTGCGCTTCGGCTCGCGAACGTGAAGCCGTTCGAACACAGAAGGCCTGAGTGCATTGTTGTGCTGGTGTGCAACGCCGTGGACGCGAACGTTTGGCCGCGTGGACTCGCGAGGGCTATGCAAACAGACGTGAGCAGGTTCCCCGATAAGGCTCTGGCGTCTGTCACCATCGTTTGCATAGTGCTGCTACTGCTACTGCTACTGTTGCTGCTGTGTCCTGATGATCATAATATGCTGCTGGATCGTAGCAGCCTGAGGCAAAATGACGTCCGCGCGCTTGTGACGTGTGTACGTCACACACCATGGCGGCTTATGAGACCGTGTAATGTGCCCAGAAATAATGAGTAGTGCCACACCAACAAACACACACACACACAAACACACACAAGGCACACCGTGGTGACGGTCGTCGCTTGGAGTCCCGGTATTTTCTCCCTATAGCTGGGACTGCTGGTTACGCCGCGCGCGCCTTCTGTCACTCATCACTCATAGCAACGACGACGCATAGACGATGCGATGAGGTGGGAAATGGCGTGAAAATCGTCACATAAGCTCCCCTTTACCATTCCGCCGCATAATGGCCTCACGCGGCACCGGAAACGCACTAATCTTTGGCCATGGCAAGGACAGGGCAGTTACTAATCCCCTTGCGCCCTTTCCCCGCCCCCCGTCACTCACCGCCGTTCTCGTTGTGGAACTTTTTCCTCAAAACAACGCCTGGCCATTCGCCAGGCCTGGCCGGAAGGGCATGGCGGTGCCGCGCGAGTTTTGCTGCGTCACTCTTAATTACTAGGGCCTCGGAAAAGGGTATCTCGGCCCTGGGCAACGAACCGCGAATGGTCTCTATCGATTTCAGCGTGCCCGGCCGACGACGACGACGACGACGACGATGGTGGACCTGCGCACCGGATCGCGTTTCAATTAACGTCTCCACGATGGGCGAGAGGTGTGGATTGATTTGGGGGAGAGCATTAGAGAGGTGGAGTGCCCCCCCCCCCTTTCCAGGCAGTGGTGCCACGTTAAGTGGAGTTTTGTTTCGCAATAAAGGATAATTATGATTGCGAAAGTAAGACTTCAATCGGATTGCTCATTACGGAGCAGCACCTAATGAAGCAAACAACGTCCTGCAGCTCCTGCTCCCGGTCCTGTTTCTGCTGCTAAAGATGTCCAAAGTCAGTAATGGTGTGCCGGAGTACCCCGGGACCACCGTGCTTTCGGTTTCCGACTGAAGACGCTGAACGGTGTAAAGCCATTTGCAGCTCGCTCTTTTGCAATGGGATATCGATTTACACTTAAGTAATTGATTTCCAGCACGCCATTTCGGTGCTCCCGGTGGTACAACAGCAAATGATAATCGATAGTTTAGTGATCGTGATGATGGTGATGATGATGGGCAGTAAAACACACCCGTTAATGGGCTGTTTGTGAGATGAATCTCAACCAATCACGTCTCTATCTCTCTCTCTCTCTCTTTCTGCCATAAACACCTGTCATAAAACGCTCTACACGCTCTTGGCCAGAGCTGAGTGGGGTCCACCCCTTCAATCACGATCGGAACCACAACACCTTGAAGTTGTCAAATGAGAGAGTTTGCAAAAAAAAATTAAAACAGAAAAACGAAGAGCGGATCACCTGACGCCGGTTACGGTGCGAATTGAGGGAAAATCGAGAAAAACCGACAACAAATCCAATCAACTTTCCACTCAACTATCTCATGGTTCGCATCACCATGCTCATCGTCATCGTCATCATCGTGGTGTGATTTACCATTGCGAGGCCGACGATGACTGCCTGCATTCGTGGTTTGCGTTCGCATTTGCGACGCTCTTTAAGATCGTGTATGCCGCCACCACCAAGTGGTTTTGTGGGTTTTTGGCCGGTGCCTCCACCAAGGTCCCTCGAATTTCGGTCGAGTTCCGTTTCGTCATGCTGCAATTGAAGCTCAGCGAGCATAATGTCATTAGTGAAGCTAGCGCCCAGCTAGCGGCCAAGGGGGGGATGGGTTTTCCTTTGACTAATGGATAATGTGCGGCACGCGCTCCAGCAACCGGCGTGGCAGGGTGGCCAAAAGTTTTATGCAAAAGCGCTCGCCACGCCATACCACGCCATGCTATGGTGCCGAAGGCGAGAAAGATGCAAGATCATTTTTCCTTATCGCATTAGCCACACCAGACAGGGGGACCGTTGCTGGTGCTGGTGGGGCTGGCTGGCACTTATTAGGTCTGGCCTGGTGGTGTTTGGAGCTGCCAAACCACAAGCAACGAAAATGCCCGATCCTGTCCTGCATTAGCGTTTGTTCGTTTTTGTCTTCCCTTGTTTGCCATCTTTCCTTCCTTGCTTCTGGATGTTCCGTCATTCCGTCGTTAGAGGCGGCAACGCCAATGTTTGCCTTTTCCCGTGCACCCTCCCGCTGATTGCAAACTAAGAACAGGGCAAGTCCCAGAATGTGAAAAGCTTAATTACTGCCGCACGAAGGAACGAAACGAGCTGTCCGATTTCCATGTTCCACCACCAAATCTGGCTTCTAGGCTCTGGCGGGATCGAGCGCACGGTTGGTGGTGGAAGTAATGAGTCAAGTTGCGAGTTGCCGAGTTCCGCTCGAGACGACGAAAAAACAAATGGAATCTTGTTGCCACTCGATGTTCGGTCTTCCGCCCATTTGCACAACGATTCAAATAAGGAACGCTAACGATCTATTTCTTTCTTTTTCTCTCTCTCTCTCTCTCTCTTTCTCTCTGATTCGCAGGTGAGTTTGAGTGTTTCGAGGTTTCGTGGTCCCTATCGACAGCCAAGGAGTGCTGCGATGACTTCAATTTCCGGTTCTACTGGCGCTACTCCAGCGAATGAGGTGGTTTTGCGTTCATTTTCCCGACCACTTTTATGGCGAGCGCGCGACACTATAAATCATACCTCATTGTCACTTTGATTATCTCAGAAATATCGCGCCACCAAAGGGGACGGAAAGGAACGGAATGGGGCTGCTCGGTGATCGATTTTTTATCCGAAGTAGCCGCCGGCGACAACCGAACATATGGAAGCCAAGATGAAGCGTCTCGAAACTGTTTCGATGAAGTTGAGCATATTGAAAGTGATTGACGCCTCGGAGCGCCCCGATGCAACGGAACAGAACCACCCCAGGGTCTTCCGGGTGACCTTGATCGTATGTGTTCCTGGCTGCAGCCCTGCCATAGATGGGCACCAATCCTTTAATCGGCCATGTTTGGTTACGAACGAGGAAACTTCAATTCCAAAATCCAATTCTGCTGACGCACAAGCTTCCTGTCTAATGCCAATCGGCTACTCGGTAGAACTCCTCGGAGTGTGTTGGAAGTGACAAAGCCTTTTGTTTCGTTCGGTCCCTTCCATTTCGTCCTCCTCCCGGTGGTACAGCTAATGGACAACCTTGCGGACCAATCAAATGTGTCAATCGGACCGGGCGCGTGCTCCCCTTTGGTGTAGGGTTTCGTGTTCGCGCACCGCAAACAAGGGCTTCTCGAGTGATCCTCTTATGATGACCAGCCTTTTTTGTGTGAGCCAACACCGAGTTGCTCTGATATGATTTCGGAAGGCGGTCGACAGACGACTGAGTGACACATTCACTAACTGATCGTATTGATAATATTCTAATGAGGCGCTTGAAGGAACCACTCGGGTGTTGCGGGCTACTTATCGGATTTCTAGCTGCGACGAAAGTTGATGGAACTCTCTGAAGCGAGCCTCCAACCTTCGTCGTCGGTTGGCTGGTTTTTTGGCGAGTGGCGTGGCTCTCTGCTTGGTGACATGTGATTGGCATCGTCCTTGTGTTGGTTTTTGGCACTATTAGCTCAACATACCGTCGTGCACTTTGTCATAACGGTTAATGCTCCAAAGTCCGGTTCTCAGAACGAGAACGAGAAGCTAAACTCCCGCAGTGTCCAACCTTGGAGTGCCGGTGTCTTGTTATCGATGATTTCATAGCGAGCACGCGCGGTTTTCTGTCTTCGTGGCGCACCGAAGCGTGAATATTCGTTACTTCTTCCACTTTATAGTCGGACTTTACGGGGAGAAGGTTATCTGATCTGATCCATCGTCGGCCACCGTGCGGTCAGTCAAAAACGCACTCAAGCGATGCCAGAAGTAGTTGACCAGAAAAACGCGATCATAAACGTATCTGCGTATGTGCGTGCGTGCGTGAGTATCTTCAATAGTTAGTACAGCTGTACCGCTTTATCGGGCGTGTCAGGAAACGCTAATGATTTCACAGTCGAGTGCCGCGGACGTAAGACATGGGCCGAGAGAAATAAAACTAAACACGAAGGGGACGCCGCAACCCATTCATTCGCACCTTTCAAGCCGGATGGTTTGTTGTATTTTAGAAGGTGTTACCGCTCTCTGATTTGTGACTTGGCTCGCGATCTGATCGGATTCCGTGCTGATCAGGCAATATTTGATGTGCTTTCTCCTCGTTTTCGTCGCTTCGTTGCAGATACGAGACAAATGTTTGCAAATTTGCATTCCATTGGCACCTTCCGGCTTTTCCTTATCGAGCTTAGGATCTGTTACTGCTGCTGGTAAGGTGATTCATAACGATTTCGATAAACTATGTTGTCGCCGCAACTCGTCACCAAATTGATAGTTGACAACGTCGAGAGACTCCTTCAAAACAGGTGTTGCACCACGAGCGCCGTGCCGTTTGGCGTGAGGTGTTTCGGTTAGCTGTTAATTCTCTGCTTGTTGCTCCGCATGCTTCGTAACATTACGATGCTGCGGCGCTGGTCCGTTATTCGCGATCCGTGACATATTAAAGAGACCATTAACGGTTTAAACGGTGTTTTGCCAGATGTCAGATTGTTTGGGACATGCAGCTTGCCATCCTACTGCTATTAATAATGCTACTGTTGCTGGTATACACATTTCACCAAGATTTCACCGATATTTCACCGATTTTTTGCAAAAACGACACAAAGAAATGCAAAACATCAGCGATAAAATAATGAAATAGTGACAATAATCGGGAATGTGAAGCTGACAAAGACCAAAGAAAGCCGATACAATAAGAGGCTTTCGATGATGGGGCCGACTTGGGGTAAGATTTATGAGAAACGATAGAATGATTAATAGCTTTTACTGACTGGTGATGGCAAGCAGTGGACTACCGTTTGGACGACTCAGCAGCACGGTATTGATGCAGCTGTACTGTTGAGTTGCGTACGGAGCTCAACTGAAAGCTCAAAACCACTTTGAAATCCAGGAAAAGGAAACGCAAAAAACATTTGCTTGAGAGAAGAAACTGACTAACAATTTCATGGTGTAATCATACGAACGATGTAACGTGCGTAGCGCACAACGCGTCGCAGACGCGGAGCACAATTGTGCGGTCTTCGTGCGCGCAGCGTCATGTTTAACATATGAGACCCTTAAATCTCAAGACGCGAATCGCGGTCGTGCGAGGGCCGATCGCTGAGTAGTGGTCGCCTGGGGGGTGGGGGGGCGTTGTGCAACATTGAACAAACCTTTTCCACCCAAAATAAACAACTCGTATCGTGACCTCATGTAAGCGCACGGTGTACGGTGTACTGCATGATGTAGCATGACTGACAGACTCAAACCTCGCAAACGCAACGCAGACAATCGACCGCCGTCGATTTCGGTGGAAACACCACCGTAGTCACCGGTCATCGGTTAGATCTTTATCGCTGCGATGGGTTCATGTACGGAGATCACTCACACAATACGACTGACGGCTGACTGCTGTTGCTGCTGCTGCTGCTGTCGCGGTTTTGGGGAGAAGGAAATGAAAAATGAGCGATCGCCAACGCGCGATCTTCGTGTCAGTGGGTATAGCCCCGGGGCATCGGGCATACGGGCATATGGAAGGTGTGGCGGCCTGTCAGCGGCACATAAAACCGCCGAGGAGCGTGCTAAGCGGCAAATGATTATATTCACATTAGTCGCGGTTGCGGCCATTTTGCACACCCCACGACAATACCTGCGGGCATAAATCGACTCCGTAGCAAAACCGCCCCCCCCCCTCTCGTATGAGATCACACCCGCGGCGACCGTATCTCGGTTTGGATGATGATGTTGCATAGTGAACGACGAAGGAACGGGCGGGCTTAAGGTCTTAATTTAGGGAGCCACTTGATCAGTTCACACAGCGGGTGTGTTTTGAATGAGTAATTGGTCGGCCCAAGGAGAGAAAGAGAGAGATCGCGAGGAGGAGAGATTGAATTGATTGAGCTGCTATAGAGCTATTTGTCGCTGCGACGCAGCATAACGGTCGAGATGATCTCTAGTGCCAGCTTAAGCAGTGGGCCAGCGTCAACGAAAGCGCGATCTGCGAGGCGTACACCGAAACGATGAACTCCGTGGTAGCAGCAACCGATCAGCGCGACGGTGAAGTAGATGCTAATGTAGAGATGACACGAAAAGCACAGTAACTCCGTAGCGCTCGTCTCGTCTCGTCTTTTAGGTCAGTTGGAATGTATTGCACCACGCAGAGACCTTACTCGATCGTGCTGGTGACATCCGGAAGCGACAAATTCATTTCACACACATCATGAGATCCGCACACGTGCAGTGTGGAATAGCACTGACCTTATGGGGGTCACCAGCCAGTCGGCACACGCCCAAGGGGCCAAGCTCTGGAAAAACAACATAAAAACACTCAAAAAGGCGAGCATCGAATTCGCATTCAGGCATTCGGCGTGAGGCTTCTGAAGCGTATCGTAAAACCTCGCAGCTTAGCGTAAGGTCGGTTCCGTTTGAAGTGCGGTCTGATACCACGTGCTCGAGACAGGACAATAAATTGTTAATGAATGCCAACAACAACAACAATCTGCTACATATCATGCTTCCTTTCCGCAACACTTTCCCGGCGATTTATGATTAGCACAATTCGGTGGTTAAGGGGTTTAAAATGTTAATCCCACCACCGTCTTGTCGTGAACCCCCTACCTTGTCTACGTCTCGATGTCTATGACGGGTCGCCGCGGAATTTCGTTTGTTTTTGGAATGTGGCAGTAACACCGAGCATATAGTAGGCCGGAAGGTTGATAGATTTTCGCATTGTTACTTTTCGGACGCACGCCGTTGGCGGATACACGTGTTTCCATTTTACTTCTTTATTCAAAACACTTATTGCATATCCCCGGTACACTGGTAGGACACCCAACCCTGCCGGACTTAGTAAAACCTACACGAATACTTGTATATAGCGCCATGCGTATATGTATGTATGTGTGTTTGAGGGTTGTGTGTGAGTATTGTTGTGTTAGCGGAAAGCAACAACAATGCTAGTGTAACTTTGTACATGGTGAGGCTAGAATCATCAGTCTCCTGGCAGAGGATACGTGCCGCATCCCACTGCCGGTATCACAGTGAAGAGAGCGGCCTTGCTTCAGTGCGTTTCGTTCGGCACCGATCCTCGGTTTACGTCATTGCTAGTTACGTCACCTGGTGTCGTCACTGGTGGTCCACCGTTCGGTTCTGTGACCGTATGGACCTTGCTGTTGATGATGTTTGATGATGGCTTACTGCTGGATGGTTCCAGTAGCTCTTTCAATACCGCACCGGTTGGTAGCTCAACCATTAGACATAGGACCAAGCCCAGGATGTAGCTGAAGAACATCACCTCGGCCGTGTAGCCGGCAACGATCAGCTCGTTACTGAAGATCGGTGCCTTCTCCCGGCCATACACCTGCACGATCACGGTGAAGTGTATCAGATAGACACTGTAACCCAGCTTACCGAGCACACCGAAGATGGGATGAGCTAGTGCCATCTTGATCCAGTTGTGTCGGTGAAGCAGTGCGAGCGCCACCAGTAGCACGGTATTAAACAAACCCCAGCTAATCTTGAAGGTACTGGCGTACACGGCCAGACAGGCGGCCGGTAGCCAGGATAAATTCGTCACGACCCAGGCCACCGTCACCATACTGAACACGTACAGCATACCGCTTAGCTGTGCGATCTGCCTGAAGACACCATGCTTAAACAGCTCCTTACGTTGATCGCGATAATGATGGTACACCATACCACCCAGCATACCGCAGAAGTAGACGCCCGTGTTCTGGTGGAAGGGGAAGTAAAGCACACTCTGGAACATCTGACCACGGATGTACTTCTCCGTATCCTTCATGTCGATCGTCATGACGGGCGTTATGTCGGATGTAAGGTACACGATGGCGGGTACTATAATACTGTAGACAAAGATGGCGCCGAAGATGTACTTCCTGGTGGAGGGCCACTTCCAGAACACCATCATTATGGCCAGACCGAAGATATACAGTTGCAGATCAGTTGCCAGATACCAGGAAGGGATGAAGCACTGCGAAGCCAATCAGAGAGTCGGTTACTAATTCCCTCTATCTAAGTCAATTCTCCCGTATGATTACTTACCGGTTCGCCCCATCCGATGTAGTTGTTGATAAAGAGCAGATTCGCCCACCACCACCGGTGGCAACTTTCGCTCGATTCGCCTATAAACTGCTTCCCGAACGGACCGTCGATCATGTGACGCATGACGGACGATTCGAGCAGAATCATGAACGCGTACGTCGGCACTAACCGGCACAACCGATTGAGCAACCGCTCGCCGAAGAACGCCAACCGAAAGTTGGGATGTTTGCGGATGTGATCGAGGAAGTTGATCGCCATAAGCATGCCTCCGATAGCGAAGAACGTCTGCACGTAGTTCTGAAATTCGGCGATGAATGTTTTCAGAGCAGCACCTTGCTGCAGTTGTTCGAAGAACTCGGGATTGCGCTGCGGTAACTTCATGTGCGCGATCGAGACGTGCAGAAAGATGACGCGCAATGTTTGGACGCATCGAAATGATTCGAAGCAAGCCAGATCGATGCGAGTCTGTGTTGTCTGTGGATCCTTCAGGCGTCGTAGGTTGCGCGGAAACGAGAAAGCGGTCAGGAGGCGCTGATGGCTTAGTTTAGGATTGCGTCCGAAGTAGCTTTCGGGGAAGTGTTGCTTCGCTTGCTCGTGCAAATCGTACACGGTGGAGGCAATGACAAGGAAGATGATCGTAGCCGCAAGCAGTAGAAAGACGGCATCAAGCCAATCTAGTGAAAGTAATGGGAAGATATTTAAGTGTCATTCAAAAACATTATTTGACGTCACCGTTGTCCATACCATAAGAAAGACTCTCGGTGCTCTTGGAGTAGCAATACTGGATGTGCAGATCTGGTTGTAACCGGAGCTGGTACCGTGAGGTGAGCTCATTGCTTACGCACTGGTGTATTAGATCGGTCTGCGTGTAGCTGTCTATACCTTCGGTACCATTTTGGATCAGTACATCACGACACTTTCGCAGACATACACCCCGTTCTAGCACTCCATGATCGTAGTGATGATAGTCACTGGAAAAGAACTACAAACGCGATCGAAATGGTAAAGTATGCCACGGAACTGTCTTCGTTCCGCTCGATCGATCTCGAAACACTTACACTAATGTTTCTCCACAACTCGGACGATTCGTCTGGCTCGAGGGGTGCCTTGACCACACAATACACGTAGTCCGTGTAGTACCGGCGGCAATCTTCAAAGTCATCGTACAAGAAGACTGGCGGGAATTTCAGATACTCTTCCACTGCAAAGGCATACCAACCGAAGTGTTTAGAGGGGGTTTTGGGGGTCAAAGAACTGTCGAGCAGTCACGGCCTTACTCTGGAAGGGTTCCGCTCCATTTGTGACGCCGGCAAATAGGACTAGCAGCAGCGTGAAATTGGCAACTAGCAAGGCTGTTCTTGAAATCATCGTTTCGTTTTGTTGTTTCCAATTCTATGGATCTCGCTCACTACGGAAGGACACGGGGAGAGAAGAAACGATCAGCGCACGGTCTTCTGTGGTCTAAGCTGGAACTATTGTGGCTTTATTTAGTTGAATAATTTTGGAATCTGGTTTATAAGAAACTGGGTAAGAGCTTCTGGAACGATTTTGTTGCAGAATACAATCACGAATTCTCTCATTTGTCCTCCATTGTTTGGCAATGGATTAATTGCCGGGTAAACAGTTAAACATTATTTGCCATAAACTGAGCGGTTGAAATGACGCTAACACTGTGTAAACGTTTCACCATTAAACGAATCGATACACATCTGTTTACACATCACGAGCCCAAAGAATCTGCGAGAAATGTGTCAATACACACTGCAATATGGAATGTCCAAAACCATTCGATCCGTATTGTCATCGAGCAGTAGTTGATCTTTTCCATTATCACTTGACACTTTCTGCTTTTTTCCTCTTTGGACCACACTTAGCAACAATCAAACCATTACTCCAGACTTTACCGTGTGCTTTAATAAATATCTATCGCTGCGTGCTGTGCGGATGGAAGTGCAGAGAGGTGGCGACGTAACAAGGCAAAGGGTGACCTTCGTTCGGTACCTCATATCCGCAACTAGGCGCGAATTCCGAGATAATGTTTGACAGACGCCGTTGTTTGGTGCGACACATACTTCCCAAAAAACACAATTCGTTTTTTTATCATCATAGCCACCGTCGTCGCCTTCGACGTGGGTTCGTAGCAGCCGCCTCCCTGCCTTGCCTGCCTGTCTGCTTGTCCGCTTTCGTCAGTCACTCAAGTTTTCAGAGCAAAAAGAGGAGTTTGTTCAAACAAAACCATCAATTTATCTCTCAACATCACTGTCACCAATAAGCAATGAGCTCCGCTCGCCACACCTGACCACACCACACTCTGCTCCCGCTCCCCCCGGCGCCGCTTGGTTGGTTTTTTGTTGTTGCTGTTTTCTTTGCTTCTTATGGTGCGTCAGGAATTCGCGCACAAGAAAGGAACAATTTGCGCAGCCTTCGGAGGATCCGGGCATACATACGCGATGATCGCTTTTTCGGATGATCGTTCCCACCTAGGCACTTTTCTCTCTCTCTCTGGCGGTCGAATGACGGTATTCGATCGGAGATATTGGTTAAACTCAAACACTTCACGGCGCACTGAAACGCAAGGTAGGGTGGCCTCTATACCGGAAACATGGCACACAGTATGACGCAAATGAAGTTGTATGGGCGTTCACAACTATTTATCACTCGCGAGTCCAACTTTCGAACTGGTCTTATCACCAAATGCACCAAACAACACAAAAAGGGTGAACAGAAATGGCCTCGATCTCGACTCGCCTCCATTTTGTGCAAACAAAGAGATGGACTGGGGGAAGGCCCAGACCTAACATGACACATATTTAACCGTGATTAATCTCCCGTGGCCTGCGAATTACTCGTTACTAAGGTGCCAAATGCAATGCAATGCTCGTTCACTCTTCGCTTGCCGCGCATCACCATGGCACCGACTGAGGCCTGATCGTGTTGTCACTGTTGAAGGCGTTAATGATTCGTTCGGCTAATCGCTCAATCCTAGTAGGTCGCGCGTAACCGTGGCACGTTTACACAGCTCGATCGGAGGTAAGGCTTTGCCGCTATTTTCCGCTTATTTGCATCATTCACCGTGTGTGTATGTTTGCATGAGGAGCTGGTACGAGCACAATTCACAGTTGCCCGTTAATGTCGGTGCCCTATTTACACTACACTCGGTGTCTAGTGCTACCTACACTAAGGGAGGGGGAATGGTTTACCTTCTAAAGGGCTCTTATCCGGCACCTTGCCGCACAGGGCACGGAATCGACCGCAACCGGCGAACTCCGATCCAACCGGATCGAATCGACTGTTTTCAAACGTTTCGTGCCGTCGTTTCCGCGTAATCGATGGCCGCCTAGTAAGCAATTATCCGGAAAATCCTCTCGTGAAACGTTCCGGATCGTTGTTTACCGGAAGATGGTGGCCTTTTCCTTTGTCTTGAAGACCGTGGAAGAGCCGCTTCGAAGCACCGTACGATGCAGATGTTCACCGGATTAACGATCAGCGTCGACTGCAGCGATCGATGGTAGAACGGTTCGCCAAATGAATTTTCCATCTATCCGTCCCCGCCTGCCCGTCCCATTCCATCCCTTTTCGCCTTCTCCTCCTTCCTCGCGCACCATCAATAGCGGAGGGCGGCAATAAAAAACAAAAAAGAAAGAAAAAAATAACAGCCACGCTTCTCGCTTCTCGGCTCGTCGAAGTCTTTCGTTTTGCGTGGTACCGCGACGCACGAACGAACCGATCGGTTCGGTTCGGTTTAACAATTTGTTTTTTTGGGAGCTTTTATTCCTTCGGTTTCACGTCGTGTTCGGTTCGTGCCTCGTGTTTCGCTTCGTCCGTTGGCCCTCCTCTCGCTACGCGCCCCCTCTCTATGCCGCTCCATGAACCATCTAATATGGGCTCATTAAAAGAAAGCTCCAGCAGCGTACGAACGATCGGCGCGATGCCAATCCTACCACACACGTGCGCTCGCGCACACCTCGGTCGAGACCAACGGATAATCATTATCCAATCATCTTCGCCTCGCCAATGCGCGTCATTTGTTGTGGATTTTTCTTCCGATTTGTGCTTTTGCAGGTAATTTTCTTTCGATCTTCGGCTCGATCGGCAAGGGACGATCTGCGCCGGGGGTGTGTTAGTTTGTTTACGTGTTCGGATGCCAAGGTGAAGAAACTCATGCTCGCTCGCTCGCGTACGGACTGCATCGCAAGTGCGTGATGTAATTGTGAGATTGCACGTGGTTTCCGTGGAGCCGAGGATGGTGGTATGGCTCGTTGTTTGTTGACCCTTACGCCTGATGTTGATGAGGCTGATGGGGCCTCATTGTTTGTTGCCAAAAAAATAAAAAACCATGACCTGCGCTTGGTAGTTACGCTTTTGCGGATTGGAAATGGAAAGATCTAATGATCGCTTCGTAATTATCGATTGAAACGCTGTTCGATTCGTTCGTTCGTGGGTATCGCTAGGTTCCGAACCACCGTTCTCCAAGGTTACCACGAACTGATGTGACCTTTGCGGTTGCTCTTCCCGATCGTGCGGGAAAACCCTAGACTTTGAAGCTGTTGCCGATGCCTCTCTGGTGGAATCGGTCGATGCTCCGTCCGTTCGCGAACGATCATTTCAAAGTCCAACCATGGAATGCTGTGCGCTGGTGCGCCGAATCGGCCTATTGAATCAATTATGCTGATGACGCTGGTGTTGGCCAGCCTTAGCTCGGGCCAGCCCAGGTAGCGATGAATCAATTTCACTCGCCCGAAATATGCCCGTCATGCGTCCCGGGGAATCGGGCCGCCATCTATCGCGCCAAAACCCTGTTATTGAGGACGCGATCTGCGCCATGTTTAGCCGACGGGAGTGCGATTTGATTTCTTGAAATTAATAACCGGCAGCATCCCATTTTGCCAGTCATCGCTGCCAAAAAGTTGATTAAAGCCCCATGTTCGTAGCAACCTCTCCCCCCCCCCCCCCCGGAGGGGTTTGGTTAAGCGATTGAACTTCACCACGATCACATGACCACCGGCCAACATTGGCCTTGTGCAGGTTAAATGGCGTTTCTACACTAGCAGTAAATTTCCGTTGAGCCAAAAAATGATTCCAAAATACAATCGAATATTTTTGTTTGTATGAATATAAGAGTTTAGTTAGTGCAACGACAAATTTCTGGTAGTGTAAAAGTTTTGCTGCATAAAATAACAAAATTCACCCCAAAAAGGCTTCAATATTTGCTTCCAATCCGTCGATCCGCACATGTTGGGTTGTTTTGTATTGTGCATGGGCACCGAGACCTCACTTTGTAGTGTTGCCGTCCCCGAGAGAATGAGGTCTCCGGTTTGACGAAACGAACACGGTAAACAATGGGCAGATCCGTGAGTGGTGTCTCGTCATATGGTCGAGTCTCACGATGCGCAGACGCAATGCGCTTTGACGTCATCCGGTCGGTTATGCTCTCGTTTGTCGGCTAAATGGCCGACCCATGTATCGGTGATAACGGTGGTGGGAACTGTATGTGGTCCGTAGTGGCGACGCATCATCTCACGCATCGCTAGACGACGTCTTGCCTGCTTGTTCGACGACACGTCACGGCACTCGTACCGGTGGCCAGATCATCATCACGTTTGGCACTCCGGATGATGACTCCGACATGAATGCGAACGCGACCAAAAAAAAACACAGACGACGAACGTACGTCCAAAGATAAACAAAATGATCTTCGAGCCGCGGCGAAGCATAACTCACCGTAGCGGAAGACCGCTGGAACACTTGAATCACGTGCCGCGGTACCCGGTGTCCGCCCGTGTGTGTGTGTGTGTGTGTGGCGTGTGCCCAGACACACTCGACTGCCAAGTGGCATCTACTTCGGCTAATGAAATGAAATATGAGCGGTTATTAGCGTGTGGAGTATTTTCGGAGGACAACAGGGGAAGACCCCAAGTTATCATTAGCAGCAGCACCTGCGACGGATGATGCGTTGCGAGTGGTTGCGTGTGGAGAGGAGGTCGACCACGCGGTTACAACTTTTGGCCGACGGTTCCGGAACGTAGCATCTATCTTCGCTCCCTTTTGTCACGGTCACTAGGGCCGATGGTATTAATTGAAAACATAACTTCTGAAGGGCCCCCAAAACCACGAAGGGTGGAAACGTCTGGTGCAATGATGCGCCAGCAGATCATCAGATTAATCGGACGTAATTTGTAACTCCAAGGGCTGCTTCCAGACTCCAAGGGAGTCGCTGATTGCGTGTTGACATATATTTTATTAATTCACACCACGCGGTGCGCACCGCCAGATGCGACGTCGGAGGCGACGTCTTGTGTATCTCTTCTTTTCTCGGTCTTTTTTTTTTGGCGCTACATTTTGCTGCTTCAAGGTGCTCTTGACCTGATCTAGTGTTAAAGGTGCGTAGGTACACCATCCAATTCCACCGCGCACATCCAATTGATCGATCGTTGATCGAACGAATTAAACGAATCAAGCATGATGTGGCGACGTCGCCGATGGTCATTTGTGACCCTGGCAAATGGATGTTGAACGATCGGATTCGCTTTATGCGCTGTCAAGGTAATTCGGACACCCAAATTCGGTGGCCAAATAACGGGTGTGCGGAGGGGTTTCGGATCATGAAGAGATCAAAATGGGAGATCATCAACCTTGTAGGGGGTCTAGGTGCGCCAGTTTGCACCCTCGATCGATCATTTATAGGGTCCAGCGGTTCCCTTTCATTGTGTTTTGGAGATAAATAGATTTACGATGTTTCATTAGTTTTCTTTCCTTCTTCCCCTTACAACGGCACACACGTGTGTCCACGTATGAGAGAAAAAGATTAGGATCGGGCGGATGAGATGTGGGGTGTTAAACGGAACGTCACCATTAATTTGAACACCACTCCACATTTCCGACGGTGACGCCTGGTGTCGTGCTCTTAGTCGTGGCTAAAGGTAAAGCTGAGCTGCAGATTATCTCAGCATAATTCTATCATTTTCTAATGCTATCCGTACCGACCGTTGAGTGCCTCGGGATAGCTCCATTGTGCTGGGCTTAACAGAACACCTTCCTCCTTCTCGAATTAATTGTGTTGCGCAGGTCACTTCTCGTAGCTCGTTGGGGGGGATTTTTTTCCGTAACCCTTGTCAGTCCCACATGTATGAAGAATGTAGAAAGAGATAATTATAACATCTATATGAACGGTTGGAAAGTCGGTCAAGAAGCTGTCTTCATGGGGAGCTGAAAAGCAACAGAAATAATCCAACTTCTTTACGATCTCTTCCTTTTGATCTATTTATTGCTCTTTCTAGATCGTTTGCTGCAAAGCGGCATCCAAGCTATTGTGGTTGAGACGCTATTTTGTCGATGTCACAAGCTACTCTCCTATAATCCCTGGTAGCTAATGACTAATCGTGTATCGAATGATCGATTTTGGCAATTGAAAACGTTTCTGTGTGGTCGATTCCAACTCTATATGTTGTAACGTAATAGCGGATGAAAGAGAAGAAATGATAATGTAGATTCAGCGATGTAAATCCGTTTGAGAACGCAATGCTAATGCTCATTTTATGCATCGCAAACAAGTGACTAAATTGAAGAGCGCAAAACCGCTATTTAGACCTGGCAGAAAGTGGTACTTTCATTGTTAAACATTGAGCATTGCATTGAAATGCTGAATCAACCGACAACCTAATTCGGATGGGATTTTCTTAAATTGCGTTGAAACAGAAAATAAAAAGAATGTAAGAAATTGATGCTACTACTACGCTTGGTACTGATTGATTTTGTTTTCTTCCTCTCTGTTTTTCCCCTTTCTCCCTCAAGGTAAGCACCACCTTCAAATGAGCAAACAAAATCGAATGCATTGCTGCTGCTGCTGCCGACGACGAACATGACTACGTAGCACTCCGAAATCGAAGTGTCTCCCCCACCCGAGAGAAAGGGGTTGCTGTTGTGCAGCCCTGGGGAGGGCTGGGGTAAGTGAAAAGAACACTTCCGCGCTTGATCCCATTTCGGGAAAACGAGGTTTTCGACACACCATCGTCACCGTACGGGAACGCTTCGCGGTGATAGGATACCATCAGCGAGAGTGAAGGCATTGCTTTTGCTGCAGGATCAACTCTTTGCGTACCCTGGCACAGATGCATACCAATGGAACCGCTGTGTACGCTCGGGGATGGAACCATCCATCGTATGCATCTTGAGCGCGCTGCCATTAGGTTTCACCACGATCCCTTATCTGCGGAACGATGCGGTTCTTTAGAAAACACTCACCCTTCCGTGACGCGGGCCACTCCCTTCGTTGCTCTGCACACTATTGCTGCGTTCGTGTTTGCATGCAACGGGGTTTGAAGGATACTCTTTCTATGTAGGGCTATGCGTCGAACGAACCTTCCTTTCTTCGCTAAAAAGCACCATCATCACGAGCAAAAGGAGCATTTTGAAGGAACACTGAGCATCAAATGTCCCGATCCAAGTGCCCTGCGCTCGATATCTGCCAACCAGAAGTACGGGGCCATATGGAGGTGATGCTGGTGGCGACGGTGTGACAATCGAATTGGCAGTTGGCTTAGAAGTGTCGACGCGCCGGCTGTGCGGATTGTTACGAGCTTGTGAAATCTTCCTATTAGCAAGATAGCAGCGACAGCATTTCACGGGAACCGATTCCGGTATCGAAGGTGCCGCTTTAAAATGAAACACTGTTTGCACTTTTGATTCGATCGTTCTTCGATTGAATCGGCTCGTGTTGTTTGCGAGGGCAACGCATTCGGTGAAAGCTTATGTCATGGGTTTTTTTAGCGGTTGCTGGGATTTCGGCACGTGCATGACGCGGTTTCAATGTTACTATGGAGCGCCTGGACAATGCATAATGTTTATTCATAGTCTGGTTATTTGGAATGTTTAGGGGAATCACCAGATGGATGCTGGTTGGTTGGCTGATTTTGCTGACCGCAGACCTAGAAGTAGTGTGATCTTAGCTGGCTTTGAACCAATTAGCGCCTCGTGCGAGTCTTACTTTACTTGACAACAAGTACGCGGACAAACATGCGTAAGATTGTGCGTTTGCGAATCGCTTGGCATGGAATAATTTGCTTATGGTGTTACTCGTTCTTTTGCAAAACACAATACGTAGTGACTAATTAACATGAGCTAATTCTGCAAGTTCTGAACTTACAATATTTACCCAATCGTGGCTTACTACGATTGAAAATATTCGCGCATGACATGACAACCAGAACCTATTTCGATAACTATCTACTCCGGTGATTGTTTACCGCAAGGTGAGGTTTAAACCTTAGAATAATAGCATGTAATTAGCGGACGGAATAACTAGATAGTGATGCTGGCCCAAACATACTCTTCAGGAAGAGTTACAAAATCTGGTACCAGCTGATAGGACGCTCTTGGACAAGACACACCATCACCTTCTTCTCAAAAAGATGGCGCAGCGAATACGCTGCGGTCATCACTTTACACAAGGCGGCCACCGCTTCCAACTACTCCAGCACCACACGATACTCACAATTATCTGTTTGTTGGCCAGACCAGTGGGGTTTGAGGCGGCACATGTTGTGGTGTAATAATATCCCTCCCACACCCTACATAGTTACATAGCATAGTTCTGCTCGAGGTAATGCGGTTTACGCGGATGAGTTACAGTGCTGTGTCTGTGCTTGTTCTGCTAGTGCCGAGCTTGTGTCGAGCAACGAGACCACGACCGGTCTATGTTTGTGCAGGCCTCACATGGTACCTTTCGATACCAGAGTCCAAAGGACACCCTTGCCGCATCCCCCATATGAAGTCCCTCGTACTTGCGTCAGTCCCTCAGTAGTGACCGCAAGGGCTATGATAAACAGATTACTGCACCCAAGTGAAATGATTAGCACACCGATAGTGTGTGCCGGTCTTTTGAAATTTGTTGTCGGCAAGCCGGCGAACCGGACCAAATCCGACGAAACTTACTGGAAAGGTCTGTTTGTCCTGGGACACACCCAGGGGTCTGGAATCTAGTGAGCGTAATTTACAGTCTGCGTTCCCGTGATCCTAATAACTTCAACAAATAATACGACGACCACCAAGCGTAACCATTAACGAGTATCCTTCGCTGGAACGGTTAGACGGTTCGTTCATCGACTTCGGGCGGGACCTAGCGCGGAAGAACGGCACCTGGGAGATTCTTTATCGCTCCTGCACGAGGGAGTTATGCCAGGGTTATGAGGATACGCGAGAACGGGAACCCTTCTTTGCCCTGGTTTAAGACAACCAGGTAGTTCAGGGACTTTGCTGAACACACCTCAACCCGGGCCCAAGTGGTCGTTTTCTCATGGAACCCATTTCGGTTGCTCGTGTATGTGTGCAAGTGTATATGTGTGTGAGTAGCGGTGTGTCCCTTTTTCTCTCGGACCACTGAACCGAGGGGTTTTCGGATGATTATTGTGTTTTCGTTGCGTCATTACCGGTGACGGTAGACTGGTTTGCAATCATTGCGAGTGTGTGCTGGGTTGGTATCGATCTTTGTCGTCGGTTCTGGATGCTGCACAAGCCCTCTGACAGGCGGGTTCTATCGGAGAAAATCGACACAAGGAACTATACTATATCAAACACGCAATCCAACGAGTGTACACGACGTTGGCAGAGCACTCTCTCGCATTCTCTTTTTGTCTATTCGATGACATACTCCTCATGTGTTGTTCCTATGATTTGGTGTCAGGATATAGAACAGGGTGTGTTCGTGGTTATCAATATCGTTTGCAATTGATCCTTTTCTTTGGAGCTCTTTATAGATGTTCTTGAGAGTCATGATTGATTTGTGGCTCGGGGTTTTGCTCATTCAATCCTAACACATGCGATTCTATTTTCGATTAGTGTTCGCCAAGTCATCCACTTGTGTGAAAGACTGCCTACTAGAAGTACCGGATTATCTACCATACAGTCATCATGTGTCATCGTGCGTAATCATTTTATCTAAAGTTATTCTCAATCTTTCTCTTCAACCGCAATTTCGGCTTATTAGTTTAAGGCGTCACACTTCGCCGTGAAAAGCAACTTTGGCCTACGATCGCACATTGCTTCCCGTAAGTTCGATTTCCGGTTTCAACGCTAGCGACCACACACGCTACGTGTTTACGAGTTTGTTGGGAATGTCGAGGCGCACCCTTAAATCCTTGAAAGCAACATTAGCCTTCCTTTCTCCGATAGTCGTAGTAAACGATAGCAAAGCAACCAACGGACGCATCCGCATATGCTGCACCCACTGTTCGCCTAGTCCTTGTGGGATTTGAAGGACGCCTTTGTGGCCGTACGTACCCGAGATTCTCTCTGTTCGTTTATGAGTTGCCCCTTTCAGGCTCCCTAAAAACCCAAACTTGTAATGTACGTGAAAGCATTCTAGCCTTGGTGCTTCGGTTTCACCGTTTTATGCCTCGTCAAAACCGTTCACGCGGTGCGGCCAAGCGTTTTTGTTTCCCCGGTTTTTTTTTATAGAGCAGAAAGCCCATCCCTCGGGAAAAGGATTGCTGTTGCTGGTGGTGGTGGTGGTGGTGGTGGTGCTGCTGCTACGGCTTCCGGGAGCGACGCCCTTGTTTCCAATCATTTATTCAAATCTCATTTTATCTTTTGCCTTGCTTATGCTTCTCCCGGTGTCTATTTCGTTTACTGCTCTCATCGTGAACGTGTGGAGTGCGTCGTGGACTCGGTCAGAGCTTTCGCGGTTCCCTTCTCAGCGGCCCAACCTGCGTCTGCTTCCTGGGTTTGCCGATGGAAAAGGTCGAGCGAGGGCTCCCGCGGCCTGTCCTAAACCCATTACACGCAAACTCATCAGCGGTAACGAGCTTCGCGCCTTCTCGCGAACGTTTTTCGCCTTTACTTACTACGCGCTACGAGAGACTCAGACCAACATGTAACGCATCCAATCAGATAAAGCTCACTCTAGCAACCAACAAACGGAACAAGTTAAGGTGGCTGCTTCATCCATTTTTTTTTGGTGCGTAGTAGGCGTCACTCAGGTGGATAAAAAATTGCAGAATGGCGGTAGCGGCGGCAGCATTTGGCAGTGAACGAAAATGAAAAAGCCCCAGAATACAACAGCTCTTAGCACACCTAGCAAGGCGCTGCTCGTGTCCAATGTAGCAACACACACAACAATCCCCCCCCCCCACATCCAATCCATCTTCAAAGGAGACAATCATCCGGGCGTGCGAGACTCGGAGGGGATCATCATTCTTGTAATAACACAAATGGATCAACCGCGAGACGGAATGGACGGAATCCCGGATGGATTGGCCTTGCTTTCCGTTTTTGGGTTATTGATTTTCTATTGAATCATGCCGTATGATTGATCGATCTGAAGTGTCGCTTGGTTATTTATTTATTTATTTTTTGTTGCGATTTTTAAACCCAAACAATGGGGGCTGATGTTGGTCGCAGGAACGAAACTTAGACACCATCCGGACTTGACTGATGATGGTCATTTTCGGGGTGGCGGTTTTGCCTGTAAAGCATGAAACAAACGCGGTCCTTGATTGATGAAGCAAATCATCGTCGACCACATTCCGGTATCTGTGCTAGCAAATAACACCTTCAGTAGCTTATGGTAGGGCCTTGTGTGCGTTCGATGAGATGTGCTTAACCGCGTTTCAAAAGTATAAATTGAGAGACCGCAGAGCACATGTTTGGCATCTCGTAATCTTTTATGCGAGAAAACACTTGATGCATTTTTCATTGACCTTGAAGGTGCACTGCACAGCTTAAAGGTCGGCACAATGCAGCAGTGCGTGCAGTGAGCGCGGTTACAAGATAAAAGTTGAATTAAAGTGTGCACCACGGTCGCTTTACATTAGCTATGCTATGCGCTGGTCTGCCGGTATGTAACATCCTGCCAGTTAATGAAGCAATTGGCGAGCGAACGTGTTCCTTTGGAAGTTTCACTACAAAAAACCGGGCAAGTTTCATCGAGTTCAAATCACGCTCGTAAGGATCGAAGATACGCTCCTATCGGTTCGAAATGGCCAGATTGAGCTGATGTTTGGTGGGCCAGATAGAAGGCACAAAATTGAAAAAGTTTTGATTGCATTCCGGCTACCGCATGCCGCATGATGATGATGATGATGATCACGACGATGACTAGCGGTGCGATACGATGCGAGACGATGTGTGTCACTTTTGAGGGTAAAATCCATTTCTTTCCCACCCCGGCACTTGTCTGGCACCAAAGGCGAGACCCCAAAGGGTCCGGCGCAAACTGCAGCGGTTCCGGAGTGGACGGAGTTTCTTGCATCGGAAGCACTCGATCGATGCGACGTGCGAAGGAAGCGCGTGACCGGGGCTAACCGGTGTATGTGTTTAATTAAATCCGTCCCCTACTCGTTGGAGCAGCAGCAGCAGCAACAGCAGCAGCATCGTAGTGCACCGGTCCGTTGTGAACGCGACACCATGTCCTACGAACCGAGACATCGCGTCCGTGATATTTGGATTCGCTTTGCTTTACGTAAAATGCACTGGTCCAATTCGCGAATTTTCCATTTCGGCCTTCGATAGAGCAGCAACAACAGAGCAATGCTGCTGGTGCTGATTGCATCTGATTGGCTGACCAATGCTCAGCGACGCGCAAAGACACACACACACACACGATTCGAGTCACTTGCTGGGGTCACAAAAACGAATCGAACGAATTGAGGTTCTGTCGAAGAAGGCCAGGCAATGGGATGCAGAAGCCAAAATGGTTTGCCAATCAATGGAACGGGCCTCGGCTATTAAAAGGGATTTGTTGGATTACAGCTTTCCGTCTTTTGCTCCGTCTTTTCGGGTCCGGATGTCGAAACAAACATCCAGCAATAACAACACACAATGCGTCGAAATGTAAATGGAAAATCTGTTACAATGAGTCGCGGAGTCACGAAAAGAAGCGGGAGATTCCTTAGAAGCGCGCGCGCGCCACTGGCATCGGCCTCTTTTTTGTTTCTTCGAAATTTTCCAATTTTCCCTGTTTTTTTCCGTGCCACGTTGTCTGATCTTCGAATAATCGAAGTCTACGCAAGACTACGCCGAAGCAAGGACAATGACATCGAATGCGATGCCGGCCGGAAGATGTTGGAAAAATGGATTGGTAGCGAAATCGACGGTTGAAAGCAACAACCAAAGCAACGGACACAAACCAACATCCATTGGGCCATGTAAATTTAATTTCCAACGAAACAATCTGCAGAAGAAAACGGACAAGAGAGCGGATCAGAGAACCGATTCACCAAACCGATCCGATCCGAAATCCGATGAATAATGCAACCATTCGATGGAAGGACGACGCACAAAGAACGCGAAAAAAAAGAAAAACATTCTCGAGCCTCTACAAACCCCGAGGGAGTTCAATTCCTTTAATGGGAATGCAGCAAACGGATGACGTCGCCAAGAAGGCAAAGCAGTGTCTGTGCCTCACTTGTCTGAAAGCCGATGTATTGATACGAGTCCTCGGTGCATCGGTGTAGAGCCTCTTGGAAAGGGGGAAAGTCATTTCAGCCGAACGGTTGTGCAACCGATATCGTCTGCTGCCGGGTACGGGAAATGATGCAGAAAAGTCTCGGAATGCCCCCGAGGGTGCTCCGAGAGGCTTTAGCATCGTTGCTTTTAGTGCGATGCTCCCTCATCGCATGAACGCGATGTACTGAGGTTGAAGCAAAGAAAATGAAGCAAAAAAATGCCGGGGAAAAAATGAAAACTTGGTTGGAAATGATTGGAAAATTGGAAAACTCGTATCATGGACGATCGGACCTAGCGGAGCTGGTCGGTCGGTTGGTGGGCCGGTTGGTCGGGCGAAACGAACCGCGAGATGAGCTAATCAATATGAAAATGTAAGCCTCGTCGCTAGTGGATATGGCCACAATCGTGGTGCGCATCGAACCGTATCGTCTAGCACACGGTAGCGTCCCTTGAGAGCACCCCTAGGGAGGTGCTTTTATTTATTGAAATTGCGAACTGCAACTGGTGCGTGGTCGGTTGTGGATTTCTTCGCGCATTCCAGCGCCAGCCATAATTAATGCATCAAGTTTGTTCCTCTTCAGATCTGCTTGCATTTCGCCTTTTAATTAAATTTTTTGTAAAAAATACATTTCTCGGAATACCATACACCTCGGTCTTGTTAACATTTCGGCATTTTGACATGTTTACATTGCATTCCGCTGGAGTGGAAAACTCGAGGATTACATGATAGAACAGCCACATCATTTCGGGCTTTGGTTCTGACGCTAGCTATCGTCGGATTATCCGATAAAGCGTTCGATTGGTTCCGGCCATGACCATGACGCCAGTTATGCACCTCTTTCAGCTACGAACGAAAGTCAATTCATCTCGAAACGACCATCCAGAGAGAGCGAGAGAGGAGCATAAGTGGCGTCCGAAATGTGGCAATCACGGTCGCCAAGCTGGCTCATAATGAGTGCGGGAGAACGTGGTTCGAGTGGCCGGATTGGTTGCAATGGATTGACCATTCCGTTGCGGACCCTTTCTGCGTTGGCGGTTACTCGTATACGTGTATACCCACCCACCACAATGTGCTCCAGGTTGTACCACTTCACATGGTTGTGGTTTGCGTGCGTCTGGTTGGAAAGGGAATCAATTGAATACCTTCCTCCGCTTCTGGCCGGAAACACGGAGCATATCTGCCCTTTGCTGAGCTACTTGTAGTGGTTCGTTGGGCAAGGATTTAAGGTTGCATCGGTTGATGGTTATCCTGGGATGTGGATCAAAGAGCTTTGTGGTTGCATCTCTCGGTTGCCACGGGATCCGCAATCCATCAGTGGAGGCGATACAAAGGGTTCTTTGATGAAAACAAAAGTTGGGTAAAAATTGCAAATCCAGTCCATCCGGATCGATGTTCCATAGGCCGTAAACTATTCAACCTGATGTCGAGCCCGGACTTCGACGTGATCCCAATGTGTCTTCGGAATGAATAGTTTGATGATACTGATGCTACTCTCATGCCAAAAGATGCGTGAAGGATTTTAATTTGAGTTCCTTTTTCGAGGACTTCCGGAACCTTAAGGTATGCGCTACTGGAACAGTGCAAGACGAAATGCAGGAATTCAGGTGTGTGTGTGTGTGTCAGTGTGATCACCACGACAAGACAAAGCCACCAGAAAGAAACTGATGTGCGTCACAGCCAGCGTGTCATCAGCAGGTAGGTAGGGCTTGAGCTCCTCCCGATGCGACGTTGACTAATAGTTCGCCAGCAAATGGGACAGAGGCGGCCCGCGAGCCGCCGCCCCGCGCTGGAGGTGATGGTTGCACTTGACTTTGACCGGATCCATCGGGGCCGTTCTCTAGCTGGCCGAACTAACTTTTTGGGGAGGGAGCAGCAAACCGATGAGCAATTACCTGCTGCTGGGTCTTAGCGTCCGCGGCGGCATTGACGCAAATGGAGTTTCATTAGTGGCGTGGCCCAAGATCCGCCTCGGGTAATTTATCACACCTCGGTGGGCATCATGCAGCGACCCTTGCGACAGCCACCGGCACCATGTGTACGTGTAAGCTTGTGTGTGTGTGTGTATGTGTGTATTTGATGATCTTCCCACTCTTTCCGATCTTCAGAGCTTGCTGACGTACTTGGTGGTGGGTGGCCGGGCCCGGCAATTGGTTTCATTTTCGGGAGCTTTTTTGTTGCTGTCGCCATTACGGAGTATCCTCCGGTCCGGGGGTACCTGGAGTTCCCAGTGCAATCGCGATGGCAGAGGAAGCACCAATCGCACCGGTCTCAAGGGGCAAACTGTCTCAAGCGGTTTGACCTGTGCCCGAGTATGCCGGAAGTGTGGAAGTGAGTGGCAGTCCATCAGGCAGCCAGTGTCACCAAATTCAATCCAATCTGTACATCGGTACGGTCACTACATACGTAGGAACGATTTATTACGGGCGCGAGCGTTCCCCCCCCCAACCCGTTGTTCGGTATTTTTGTGTTGCTTTTCTTTTTCAAAGACGTGTCCGCCATTGACGCACCATTCGTTACGCTCCTTGTGTCTTCTGTGGTCGTTTCCGGCCTGTTGGTCGTGCTGACGTTAGTTTCCTAATGACCGGGCGTCAAGTGCTTATCGCAACGAAATGCAAAAGTCCATAATTAATAGCAAATCAGATCGACTGCTTCTAGACAGCCTCTCGTTTGTGCTGCATGCTTTTAGGCTTGAGCGACATGACGTCGTAGTCGTCCTCGTCAGTCTAGTGAAGGTCTTGGGGAGTGTGTTTTTTAAAAGCATTTTTCAGTGTTGGAATAGGTTTCCCAAACACAGAATAGCCATTATGGTTGGTGAATGTGTGTGCCAACCGGGCTGTCGAGGTCGTGGGAACAATCAAGCTGAACCGTTTAGGAGAGACGTCAGCACATTGCAGCTGCTTGATGCATTTGACAGGTGAAAATGCATTTTACTTCTTCATTCTTTTCGGAGCCGCTCAGCGACTGGCGTGATAAAAGATCCTTGACAAAGATTAAAGGCGCACCGTAAAGACGATTCCATAGCTTCGTGACGTAATTACCAAACAGTAAGCGTGAAAAAAAAACAATTGATGTGATTTATTATCAAGCAGTCGTGCGTCAAAAGATTCATCAAGTGCTTAATCATGAGTTCACATTTCTCTGCGTCATTTTAATGCAGAAGATTGGTAATGCAAATAGAAGCATAGCGATGAATGGATAGGTTTTATGTAAGATGTCATTGAATGGAATCAGATATGTATTTAAAAAAAGTTTCGATATGCTTAGGGTTGATGGTGTATCGCTTCTAGGCGTTATTAAAAAAACGGTTTGCATGCGTTGCTATAAAAATAATTTGGATATTTTTCGTACACATTGGCAGGACAGAAGAAGAAAGAGAAAGAGATGGCAAATGTGTTTAAACAACGTTCAACATCCATCAAACGAAATAGATTATGGTTTCAAACCGTAAGTTGCGAAAATATTTCTGAAAAATTTGTTTTCCTCCGATTGGCATCAACAAACATTATGAATATTTGACTTCAAGCAGACAAAAAAGGAGAAGATAATCCTTCTCCGTCCTTCGCTTTGAATGTCAAGAACCTGTCATTTTCATCGCACAGAATGGTTTACCATTCTCTTGCCATTAAATTCTGACCAATGCCTGCTGCGTTTGGTCGAATTCTTTCATGTTCATCCGTTGGACGTTAGCTCTAGTTCTGCGTCCTGCGTCCTCGGTGCTTCGGGTACATTTTTAAGACGAAACTTCATAAACCCACACTTTATTGCCTTGTTTCTGCATACTTTATGGCCTTGTTTTGTCATGGTCTCCCTCTGGTACAGCGTTACGGTTGAAGAAAAACACAACATCATCCGCGGTATCTGCCCAAAATGGCTGGCCGAAACGAAACTAGGTCACTGAACCGAATTCGTTCGTTTGGTGCTCTGCTCTGACGACGACATTGTCGAAGGGCATATGCTATGGGCATTACAGCGCAACTTGTGGCTTGTGGCTTGTGGTTCGCTCCGCTGGAAATCAATTGATGGTCGCCCCTCAACCAACGACTCAACCAATGCCGCCACAATGTCTAGACTTTTGACGCCGTGACGCGCGTTACACGCACCATAATGGCACACGATGGTACGCTCGAAATGAGAGCACAGCGGGTTCATATTTCACTGGCCCACTTTGGATTGGATGATAAGAAGAGATGATTGCCGAATGTCCCCCCACAAAATTTGAGATTCAGATGTCTGACGGCGATATACCATCCGGGAGTACTCGGTGTTCGGTGCTCGGTGCTCGGTGCTGGTATTGCTGTTTGTGTTACTGGATGCCACAATCGTGCGACGATACTGTCGTAATAATTCTAATAAATAGGAGAAGCACAATCCACACAAGAAGTTCCTCTTCGTGGCCTGCTAGGCAGCGGAACTTGTCCACTTGCCCTCCGAACAATTGTGAATCTCCTTAAGCGAAGTTTGTATTCGCAAAGTATTTGCATGAGAAATGACCCCCTATAGCCGGAGGCATGAATTGGGATTAATGCGGAGAAAGTTGTGACCGAGAAATGGCTCATTGCAGCAGCAGCAGTAGCAGCAAAGTAGTCCCGCTCCTGGTCTTGGTCCCGGTTTCTCGTCTACTTTTCGGACGTTCAAAAGCGACGAATTCCGAATCCCGTGCTGCAATTCTTCCTGCACGTGCACCGCTTGCTGGCACCAAGGAAGTTGGATGAAAAATGGAAACCGAAAACGAGCGAAAAAAAAATCACAAATTCTGTAACTGACACCCTGGGTCTCGCTAGGGCGTAAGGAAATGTAACAAATTCCTTATTCGTGAATTGCTCTCTCTCTCTCTCTCTCTCTCTCTCTGAACCATCCATTCCGGGGGTTGCCGTGTGGGGGAAGGAAATTTAAAAACACGCGGCACACCACTACCGCGGGGCTTCCAACAAATCAGAAATGCTCCCCAGTCAGTGCCGCGTTCCACCGTAATGGCGGCGACGTAGAGTTCGAAGGTCGGCCCTTTTCGGAGCGCCGAAGCTTCCGCGAATAAAATCTACATATTTTGATTAAAATACATTCTACACAAACACACACACACACGAGCGCGAGCGAATACGGTCTCGAAGATACTACAACCGTTCGCTAACGCTCGCAGCGAACGCTCGACTCTCAAGGACCAAGACTTCGCGTCGTTCGTCCGCTCGCAAACAAAACTTATTTCGTATGCAATCGTACCGGAAAGTTTTTGCGTCATTTCCACCTTCCACCCCCCCCCCCCTCCCTATCCAAACTTTCTGCCGGAGTGGGTGGGGGTGTGGTTCACCCACTAGAACTGCCGACGCTGCCAGTACTTCGCTTCGGTTTCGGCTCCGCAAAACAGTAATACATCCTGCCAGTTTACTGCCGTTTCAGAGAGGGTGTGAGAGGAGAGGCAGTGTGTGGGAGATTCTCATGAACGCTGGACAGATGCAGACCAGCACCCCGCACTCCGCACCCCACATTACCATCCACTGAGCTCGCGCTGAAGAGCGATAAATAAACGAAAGTAATTCAATTGAAGAAAGGGAGGAACCTTTAGCGGGGTCCACAGTTCGGTTCGGTAGTTTAGGTATTGGGGAGCTTAGTGAGGAGCAAGTTTCGAATGAGGAGGGGTTCTGGTACTTGGAATGGCCGCAGGAGCTGCCTAACGGGACAGTCTGTAGGGGGAGGTTGGATGCTTTTCATTTTCAATTTCTTGCAACCAAGCACATCATTAGGGAATCCAACGTAGTGTGCAGCGGTGTGTTCGTGTGTGTGTATTTGTGAAAGAGACAGTAGAAGAAAGAGAAAGAGAGAGAGGGATTGTTTATTTGTATTTTATCGCGTTTGATTGAGCTTCACAGTCTGGTGAGCAGACGACACACCGGTCGAAACCGCTCCAGGGGCCCAAGGACTATTTCGGTGCTTTCGGGGGGCCTTACACCTACTCGTCAAAAGGAGCCACGTGTGCCAACCTTCAAACTGCTGATGACGATGACGACGAACGAACGATCGTTAAATTAATGGCAAATACTGATTCATCAAATGGCGAGCAGCAAACGAAGGAATGAACGAATTTGTGCCCTTTGCCCCCTCATCAAACACACACACACACACACCCACATACGTGTGACCACAGCCAAGAAGACAACATAAACATAGCTGTGTTACTGTAATGCGTAACGGTGGCCTCCCACTACCCCCTCTCACAGGGGTAGGTCTCTCACATTGCAAGAATATGATCCTCATCGGTGTTCATCGGAGAACGCCCTAACGAGTCACCGGAGCACGGGGCGTTACGATCCGATGCTAAGCGACACCATTAGGCGAGGCTGCCAAAAGTCCGTGGCGCCTCCATTGAGGGGAAGAGACATCATCATCATGCTGTAAGGCTACCGAGGCCAAGTCCAGGGCCCGCCCTTCCCTCGGTGTAATCTTAATTAAACGAGGCCAGACGTTGTTGTACCGAGGGGAGAGGAAAAACCGAAAGTATAAAAACCGAAGGAAAATGACAGCTTTCGCGACCAGGCCAGGCCAAGCCAGGGCAGGCCAGAGGGCGTATTAGCGTACTAAGCGTCGGAAAGTGTCACAGAAACAGGACGCCCCTCGCGCTACGCCCCAAAAAGGCACGATCGCGTTCGTCGCGTGAAACGACGTCAGTAATTAATGCCGTTACTGACTCCGGAGGTTCAGGTTTTCGACAACACAAGCGACGATTGCTTACCACGACGCTGCTCGAAGTTTTGGTTGTAAAAATTCACTTTTAAAGTCGTTTGCGCCCGGTTTTGGGGCGGTGCGATGGGACGTCGACAGAGACCACCTGGCACCAACGGAACGGAAGAGGACGGGACGGGACAATTAAACTTTCACCGAGCGTAATCCGCGGCGGGCCTGGCCATTAACATAATGCAGTGGTACTTCCGGCTTACTTTCCACACAATCGTGACACGTGGCACAGATCCAGCATCCAGCTCATCATCATCAGCATCATTATTGTTGCATAATTAACACGCACAACTAACCGCAATCGATCGAGAACGACAAAGGAGTACCCGGTTGTGTTCTTGATGCAACGGTGGCCAAGTTCTTCATTCTTCCAGCTTTCCAAATTCCGGTAGCAGCGAGATTGTAGAACAATATCTCGTCTACTTCTGGCTTCGGACAGGAATCGCGATTGACTCACGATACGATCCGTTCCGTACCGGAAGTCATTCTCAGCGCACGCATGGCGGGATCGCCGCTGGCAAGCTCCAACGCTTCGAGCCACGTCATGAACGTTCTGAGAAAGTTGTGGGGGCAGCAGCGCTTTTCGTTTTTCCGCAGACGAAAGTTATGCAAACTGTTTCGGGACGTGACTATTTGCATTCCTGATTCCTGGGTGCCGCAGCAGCAGCAGCAGTAGCGGTTGAGTGCGTTTTTCGCTACGTTCTCGTGACCATGTTGACATGTGCTGGTGGTTGTGCGTTTGTGTGTTTTTTTTCTTTTTTATTATGTAACTTTATCTCAACTTTTGCTTGTGGTTCAGCGCAGTAGAAAGTTAAAATTTCAATGACACTCCGCTCTTTTCCCCGCGCGATAATTATGCTGCGCCACACTGCGACCCGTTTGTTGATCATAAAATATGGAAGAGAATAAAAGAAGGAAATGAAAGAGAAAAAAAACTTTTAATTTCTTATTGTCCGTCCATCATCCGGCTGGATTCAAAGTTTTTGTTCGTTGTCTACTGTGTAAGTGCGTGTGAGTGTCACGAACTCACTGCTGCTGACTGTCCCACGCCAAACGCTGAGCTCACCAACGGGCTGCATTTGTTGCGACGCTGTTCGATCTGTCATCGCCATCGACGGCATCGCAGCAGGCCATCGCTTAAAACATGAACTTTTTACAACCTTATCTTCATCTTTTTGTCTCGTTCTCAAGCGCCCTTATTATTCTGTTCTTTGGAAAGAAGCAAAGAAACCAGAAAAGCGATCAACGAATGAGACGTATTGGTGAAGTAACGTGGAATGTAATATTGAAATACTTTCCCAACCAGCCAACCAACCGGACGCTGCTGCTATGGACTGATTGCGTATTGCAGGGTGCCACATACGTGCTTACGACTTTGATAATCATGACTATTGTGCGGCAGTCTC